>NC_083346.1:123071925-123091180 GCF_019175385.1 Lycium barbarum
CCTCCCTATCTTTGGTACCGACATTGAGTTGACCTTTGGACTTTCACGTTCTCTTTGGATACAATATCCGAAGAATATTCAGGCCTTTGACTTTGGTTAGGCTAATTATTAGAGTATAATATACATATACTATTTCCTACTTGGCAAAAGTCAACCTCAAACTCAGTGGCGGATGTAGTGCAGATTCAATCGAACTCAGTATTTTCATTATATAGAACCTAAAGACAAGTAAATGTTACTAACAAATATATTGAACCTATAATCTCAATAGTAAAATAAATTTAGTGCTAAAAAACTTGAAAATTGAACTCACAAAATTAAATCTTGTATCTGTCTCAGCCTCCAGGTAGTGGTGGCGCCACCTTGAATATAATCAAGGGTGTCATTCATGCTCTTTTGCCGAATAATTCTATTATGTAAATAGGTTAAAAAATAAGTTATGTATATATATACTATATGTTGAATCCCCTTGGCTTATTCGTTTGTTTGCTTCTTTATATTTGGACTTCTTTTATGAAAATCTTGGCTTCGTCGTTGCAGTTGCAAGAGTACCCTAAAATAGCTCAAGAGCCTCTTGATGAGCTCTTTATTCCATTTACATATAATAATATACTTCACTCTTTCTTTTCCTGAAATTAAAATAGAGTCCGGAGCCTAAAGGGTATAAAAATACACGGTTTTTACCAAAAGGGAACGTTAAAAATTTATTATACCAAAACGGATATATCGTGAGCTGATCCACGATATACCCCATTTTTTTTTTTTTTTAAATTATCAGAAAACGAAAACGAAATAAAAAATAAAAAATTACAAGTATAACGTGGACTGATCCACGTTATACAATTTAAATTGTATAACGTGGATCAGTCCACGTTATACAATTAAAACTTCCAATTGAGAAACTTCAATGCCGAGGAAATAAGACATTAGTCCCAAATCAGTCATCTCAAACTGTCTAATCATGGCCTCCCTAAATTCAGAAATTAGTTTGGAATTATTGCCAGTAAATATTAAGTCATCCACGTATAAACACACGATGAGAATGTCTCCATCAGAATTAAATTTGATGTATAGTGTATGCTCATAGGGACATCTATGAAAATCATGTCCAATAAAATAAGAATCAATACGAGTGTACCAATCTCTAAGAGCTTGTTTCAACCCATATAACGCCTTCTTCAACTTGTAAACTTTATTTTCTTGACCCTTTTTGACATACCCCGCAGGCTGCTCAACATACACTTCTTCCTCAAGAACACCATTCAAGAAGGCAGATTTCACATCCATTTGATAAATTTTCCAACAATTATTGGCAGCAAGAGAAATAATCATACGAATTGTATCAAGTCTTGCAACAGGTGCAAATACCTCAAAATAATCAATACCTGCTTTCTGCTTGTATCCTTTAACAACTAATCTGCCTTAAAGCGATCAACTTCTCCAGTTGATTTGTATTTGGTCTTGTATACCCACTTGACTCTAATTGGCCTTTTCGAAGGTGGTAAAGTAGTCAATTCCCATGTGTTATTTTTCTCAATAGCATGAATTTCTTCATTGTATCCAACAATCATCTTTCACAGCTTCCTCAAAAGTAACTGGATCACAGTCTGCAAATAGAGCAAAATTCACAATATCTTCGTCGGATAAATCATTATCATTACCCACAACATAGTCTTGCAAACGGGCTGGTAAATGGTGATGTCTTTGCGGGTGATTGGATGTCTCTGTTTGAGTAAGTTGCGCTAGTTGTTCCTCTTGATGTCTGCTAGAACTTCCTTCCTCAATGACTGGAATTATTGGTTGAGACGTGTGTTACATCCCGTATTTTTGGACCAGGAAATTGAATCGTCCAACATGAGCAATTTTACTGAGGACATAGGATTTGGTCATATTCAAGCATGAAAATCAAGAACTCGGTGTATACGAGCAATGAAGTCCCTAAATTATTTAAGATGGAAAAGTGTGGCGATGATAATGACAAATAATATTTTATGTGTGGCAAGTGAGGTTCTGGACAAGTGCTATGCACACGGGTATAATAAATATATAAGCATTATTTAAATGGATTGAGACCAAAAGATTAATTATGTGGGTAAGTAATTAAATGTTGGATTGTAGTGGAAAGGAAAAAGGAATTAATTAGATATTAAGTGGATAAATATTATATTTACCATGGACACGTGAGTCCATTTCAAGTAAGCATTAGATGACTAATGCCATGTATAGGATCTGTTGGCATAGCTTTTGGGATAAGATTATGTGTATTAGAATGTGTAGTGGCATCTTATGATAGTGGGTGGGCCAAATAAAACTTACGTGTAAAACACAAGGGAAAAAAAGCAACGCGTGACTAATATATTAATGGTAATGAGTGGAATTTTAGAATGGATGAGTACGTATTTGCTAATACGGTGGACCCCGAATCCTTGAATAATAATTATGTTTGAAGACATTATTTTAGTTCATGAAAAGGTTGATGAGGGATTATAAGGGCAGCAACTAAATGACTATGCACTTTTAGGTGTTTGGTGGCATCATCTCTTGGTGGCTGATTATTATGAGATTAGGTGTCTATGGATGGATCCACAGCCCACTACAACATTGTTTTATATGGAGAATGTCATTTTCAGTTGGAAAACATGCCAGAAAGTACATATGTACAATAATCACGTCTCATGGAAGTAGTATTTGGATGGGGGCAATTTTCATTCTTTATAATTATTCATAGGCAACAAGCTGTGTGTGCCAAAAGAGGCTACAGAGTAGTACCATATTTCGTGACGGTGATAATGAGTATACGAGGTGTGTTAAAAATAATTATTATTTAAGTGAACTGAGATCAAGAATTAATTATGGGGTATTTCGGTAATATAGAGTGTAGTAGATATAAGAAATAAATTATTAAATTAGTGGATAAGCTAAAGGTTGGCACGTGTATTATTTTTATTCACATGGAAAGCTTCTAATAAATCCACATGGTATGCTAACGTGTCCCTATAGGATACAATGAGCCAAAAGTTAGGCCAGTAATTTGTTTACGGAAGGTTAACATTGAAAGGACCAAACATTTTCAGCAACTTTCCACTTCATTTTCTATTTCAAGAATCAACGTTCATCTTTGGAAGAGTGCAAAACGTTGCTATCAATTCTTATGCACTTTGAATAAGCAAATTGATAGAAGTTGCTTACGGTTGTAGCTCATCTGGAACCCTCGGCTAAGCGCCATTTTTTTTTGAAAGAAAGATTATAATTTCCAGCAAGAATTTTAAGAGGTCAAGCTTGCTAGTAAGGTTTTTCTTCCAGTTGTTGAGGTAAGGTTTATTCCCTCCTACATGTTCTAGAGATGGTTTTGGTCTTTATACAATTAGATGGATGTTGAATTTGTGAAAGGAAAAATTAAGTCATGCTAGAACTTGTATTTATTTTATGGGCTGTTTGTTGGACTATTTTGTGAGTTATAGGGACATTGGTATGGACGGGAATTATGGTAAATAGAACAAATAAGATATTCTTGAGGTGGTTATAAATTGTTTGGTGTGCTGGAATATCGTGGGATTGACTGTAGTAGTTGTTGTTGTGTCTGTTGTTATACTATGGGTATACGAAAATAAAGAAGTGTATACAAGTATTGGTATACGAATGTATATTGGGCTGTTTTGGAAGTGATTTAAGAATGGATTTAATTATAGTTTGATATGAAATTGTTGGTATTGTTGTTGGTATGGTTGTTGATATTTGAGCCGAGTTAAATCTCGGGGATGTTGTATGTATAGGGGAGATGTTGCCCAAATTTTTGTAGACAAGTATTGGTTAAGATTGAAATCTTAAAGCCTTACAATTAACATTTGGTAATTGTGACCAAATTGTAGATTTTGGCGAACTTGAAACTTGATTTTGGAGACGTGTATGAAGCGGAAAAGGTATGTAAGGATTCACCCTTCCTTCTATGGCATGTCTTAGACGTAATAAGTTGGATACGAGCCTCGGGGACAACTCCATTCTCCGGAATCCGCACCTAAAGTTTCCCCTTTTTCATTTAGTAGAATTGAATTAGAAATTGTGTAAAATATTGGAAAAACTTCCTAAACATCTGGAACTGGCATAAATATGACCCGACTACCTTAAAACCCTCACAAGTGACGTCATGAAATATAATGTACGTAAATTTGGTACGCCGCCTCATTTGACCCAAGGTGGGCCCATTGTTCCCGGATTTTCCCTATTGCTCCGTTTGACTTATTTTGGAGTAGAATCCAAAGGAAACTTTTGATCCTCGTTCCGATTATCAAACGATAAGTACTGTACCATTCTAATGGAAATATGTATATGTATAAAAAAATATGTATATGTATATAAGATATGTAAATGTATATAAAATATGTATATGTATATAAGATATGTATATGAACATGGGATGGGGGGAAGGGATACATGGGGGAATGGGAAGGGAAACATGTTTCATTGCCACCTGGTCAGCTGACTTATCATCCTGGACGCGGGATGCCCGGACGCGGGATATATGGGCGAGCCGGTATTTCGGCGCTATGTGGGCGAGCCGACATTGTTCGGTGCTATGCTATGACATGACATAATATACTATCATATGATATGCTACGACATGATATGATACGACACGCTATGAGATGATAGGATATAATATGATAAAACACGACACGATATAAACCCTATTTTCTATGCCTATGAAAAAGGAACGTTTTAAAAAGGGAAGGACAAGCATGCACGGTATCCAGCCTGAAAGGGGCGTTCCTACGTACAGGTCACTTTCTAGCCTCATTATATGTCCTACGACCTCATGATATTGTTAATCGTACTCTATGTTCCTGCTTGTATTATCTTTTATGCCTTACATACTCGGTACACTATTCGTACTGACGTCCCTTCTTGTGGACGCTGCGTTTCATGCCGCGCAGGTCAGCAGACAGGCGGGTTTGATTCTTAGGAGTTCTACCAGCGGTATTTGACAGCGCTCCAGTTGTTCCGGAGCCCCAGTTCCTTGGTACTATTTTGTGTATATACTCGGGCACGACAGTACTCGGCCCCTTTCTATGTATATGTGTACTATGTCTAGAGGCTCGTAGACAGATATGTACAGTTAGATGTGCTGTATTTTGGAATGTTCACGTCGCCGTATAACGTGATAGCAAAGTTTACTAGTCTATGTTTACGATGATGCTACTAATGTTAATGTTCAGTAACGAAAAAAAAATATATATATGGCACAGTTCCTACGGCCCGCTGAGAAGTAAAGGTAAAACGATAGATAAGGGGTGCTCGGTACAAGTATCGGGTACTCGTCACGGCCCCTAGTCGGGTCGTGACAGAAAAGGTTTAGGATCCTTCTTTGACAAATCCCAAACACTCTGCTCATCAAAGGTAACATCTTTGCTAATAATTATTTTTCCTGTATCTGGATTAAATAATCTGTAACCTTTTGTCTCATGACTGTAGCCAATGAAAATACACTTTTCTGCCTTATCATCCAATTTCTTTCTCAAAACATCAGGAACATGAGCATAAGAAAGACAACCAAATACTTTTAGATGAGAAATACTTGGTTTCTTACCTGTCCAAACTTCTTGTGGAGTTTTTCCAAAATTAGATCGAGTAGGACACCTAATTAGAACATAAATTGCACAGGAAACAGCTTCTGCCCAAAAATCTTTAGAAATATTTTTGGAATGCATCTTAGATCTCACCATATCCATCACTGTTCTATTTTTCCTTTCAGCCACACCATTTTGTTGAGGAGTATATCTAGCTGTCAATTGATGCTTAATACCATACTTCTTCAAATAATTATCACACACAAGAAACTCAGTTCCCCTATCACTTCTCAATGTCTTAATAAAATATCCACTTTGCTTCTCTACATAAGCCTTGAAGCTCTTAAAAACTTCACATGCATCAGATTTATTTTTCAGAAGATATACCCAAGTCTTTCGGCTGAAATCATCGATGAAAGTAATAAAATACTTACTACCTCCATTAGAAGGAACTTCAACTGAGCACAAGTCTGAGTGGATTAACTCCAATGGTGCATTCGCCCTCCAAGCTTTGCCTTTTTGAAAAGGTTCTCTGTACTTCTTTCCCAAAATACAAGACTCACACCTTCTGTTAGGAAAATCAATAGAAGGCAAACCATCAACCAAATTCTTTCTTGCAAGAAAATTCAAACTCCCAAAATTCAGATGCCCAAAGCGTAGATGTCACAGCCAAGTATCATCACAATTCACAGAACTAAAGGAAGGTAAATCACCACGATTGAGATAAAGAGGCCATAAACGACTATTATTCATCTTTATTCTTGCAATTAGTCCTATTTATCATCAATGATAGTTCCCATTCCGTACTTAAAACGCAAATCATTACCTTTTTCTGTTAGTTGCCCCAAACTCAATAAATTGTGATGAACACTCGGAACATAATATACCTCTGATATAAAATGAGAAGATCCATTTTTCGATGTAATTGGAATTTTTCCCCTTCCAACAGCAGGCACCTTTGCATTAATGTCAAGTCTTACTGTAGATTTAAATGATTCATCCAGATCAACAAATAATTCCTTATTTCCAGACATATGATTGCTACAACCAGAATCAATAAACCATTCATTCCCTTTATTTTCTTCAGTCGCAGAGCTAGAAAATAATAATGTCTCTTGTTTATCTCCATAATTTTCAGCCATCTTTGCATGTTCTTCCCTATTTTCAGATTCATTGTACCAACAATCACGTTGATAATGTCCATATTTTTCACAATTATAACACTGAACATTTGATTTATCACGTCTTTGAAAATTTTGATTACTCTGTTATTCCCTCCTGAAATTATTATCATTTCTTTGTTGATAGGAAAAATTACCTCTACCACGGCCTCGATAATCACCTCTACCACCTCGTCCTCTACCTCTGAAATTGTGACCTCGTTGATTTGTTTCAGCCAGATTTGATGTTTCTTCTTTTTCTTTAGGTTGATTCACCTTTGCTTGCAATGCCTCATCTACTGTTTCAGTTGTTTGTTGATTCAGGGACATCTCATATGTCACCAGTTCACCTTCTAAATCATCAAGTGTCAAAGTGCTAAGATCTTTGGTTGCCTCAAGAACTGTCTTCTTAGTGTGAAATTTTATACTCAAGGACCGCAATATTTTTTCAGCAACTTTAACTTGGTCTAATGCTTCTCCATTAGTCGTCATATCGTTGACAATATTAATAACTCTTGTAAAGAATTCTTTGACTGACTCTGTAGGTTTCATTTGGGCCAACTCGTACTGTCTTCTAAGCTCTTGCAATTTGACTTTTCTTACGTCTGCGGAACCTCAATGTGAATTCACCAAAAATTTTCAAGCCTCCTTTGCCGACTTTGCATGTAAAAATTTATTGTACACATGCAATTCGACCTTGCCGTCAAGGTAGAAACGTGCCTTATAATCCATTTGTCTATTTTTCTCCAAATCTTTAGCTGCTTCACCGGTCAATGTTGTGCCTTCTGGGGTTTCCACGAACCCTGTATCAATAATGGACCATAGTCCAACAACATTGAAAAAATTCTTCATCTGTTGATACCAACTCTCAAAATTATTTTTGCCATCAAACACAAAAACGGGACAATTTGGTAAATAGAGAATATCCATATTCTTTTATATGTGTCGAATCTCACACGAAGCTTTGGTCGGATCTCACACAGGCTCTGATACCAATTTGAAGGAAATAAAAATACTCAAAGGAATAATATAAGCACAACCGGAAGACTCAACAATGGCTATATAGAAGAAATTTATCAAACTAGAGAGAGAGGTAAGAGACTTTACTTAATAACTCAAAACTCTTGAATCTCATTACAATTAAAATATATGACATAACATCCCTATTTATAATACTAGAAACTAAAATAGACTAGGACTAGAAAAATCTATTCCAATATGAATTTGATAAATAAATCCTAACTAAACATGAATTAATAAATTAAATCCTAAACAATTTAGGTTTCCCACTTTATTTCTTACACGATTTCAGCTAATAGATCTAAAAGCATAATAGAAAAAATATTGCATCCAAATAACAAACAAACACTGTTACAAAATTCCAAAATATTGAAGGCAATAAATTGAGACAGAAATGGACCTTTCAATATGGGAAATAACACTTTCCTTTGAATGATATAGCCAAACGGAGCTTTGAACCGGAAACCCCGACCAAAACAGCGTCTAATATTTTTTTTTAGATCTAAACCCGAAATCTCAACTCAACTCTGTCAATGAAATTTTGGTTAAAAGAAAATGGGTATTTTAGATTTAAGTGGTTTAACGATGGTGTGGGTTTTTGAGGTGGTGGCTGTTTAAGGTGGAAAAAAAAAATGAAAGAAGATGATGATAATATATTTTTTCTTTTTTGTTTTTGTTGGATTTTCCGGTGGTTTTTTTTTTCGGCGAGGGGGAGGAGTTGTTCACGGTGGTTTGTGGAAAATTTGAAGGAGATGATGGATGAATTTTTCCTGTCCGTTTTTTCTCTCTATCTACTATATTCTTTCTTTGCCTTTATCTATTTCCTCTATATAAAATAATGAACCCTCACCCTTTTTGTTGTGGGGTCCCTATATTTTCTTGTGGAAAAGTTAACGAGTCCGGAACCAAAATGCCCAAAAAAAAAAATATTTTGAATCAAAATACCCCAACAAAAAAAAAGTTACCAAAGTATCCATAGCGCAGTATTTTACTGCGCTATAGCACTAACGGAGACGGAGCCGTTAAGTGCTATAGCGCAGTATTTGACTGCTTTATAGAAAAAAAAAATTGGTACTTCTATAACGCACTAAAATACTGCGTTATAGAAGTACCAATTTTTTTTTCAATACTGCGTTATATAAACAGTACAAAAAAAAAAATTGGCCGACTTTATTTTTTGCAACACTTAGTGTTATTATCCATATTTTGACCAATAATTAGTCGTGTGTCAAGATTCCGAAACGTCAATATTTTATATAGAACCTGATATTTTTTTCTGCGTACAATATTGTAGGCTCAATACATCAAGGATACGTAAACGTTCGGATCGTCATTTTAGGGGTTGAAAAGGTGCCCGAAGTAAGTTTTGTTTGAAAAAACTCAGTGTTTTTTCCATACTTTGACCAATGATTAGTCGTGTGTCAAGACTCCGAAACGTCAATATTTTATATAGAACCTGATATTTTTTTCTGCGTACAATAATGTAGGCCCAATACATCAAGGATACGTGGATGTTCGGATCGTCATTTTAGGGGTTGAAAAGGTGCCCGAAGTAAGTTTTGTTTGAAAAAACTTAGTGTTTTTTCCATACTTTGACCAATGATTAGTCGTGTGTCAAGACTCCGAAACGTCAATATTTTATATAGAACCTTATATTTTTTCTGCGTACAATAATGTAGGCTTAATACATCAAGGATACGTAGACGTTCGGATAGTCATTTTAGGGGTTGAAAAGGTACCCGAAGTAAGTTTTGTTTGGAAACTTTAGGGTGTTTTATTTTTTAAGATTTTGATTTAAGCGTGTTATTTTTTAATCAAGACATAACTTTATTTTGAATATAAATATAATTCTAAAAAATATAGGGACAGAAACTAGTTGTAAAGTCGTCAAACTTTAGATGGTCATAACTTTGCGCTCGGAGGTCCGTTTTACGCGTTTTTTTTTTAACTTGCGTATTTTTTCGAGATCTATGCGGACAAGCTGCCGCAAGGCGGTTTGGCCGAGCCGATTTTTTTTTAAAAAAAATGCCTTTTATCCCATTCAATTTCGATTTTCCCCCAAATTGGCGTGAAATTTTTAGTTTTATTTACTTATAAGATGATGATACGCAATAAATTTCAACGTAAAAATCCCGGGGTAATGTAGTTGTGAATGTCAATTTCACTTCTACGGTTTCAATTTTTGAAAATAAAGCTGACTAATTTTCTCGACATATAAAGTTGACTAAAATAACCTTACAGTCAAACACTAAATTTTATCAAACAAAACTTACTTCTGGCACCTTTTCAACCCCTAAAATGACGATCCGAACGTCTACGTATCCTTGATGTATTGGGCCTACATTATTGTACGCAGAAAAAAATATCAGGTTCTATATAAAATATTGACGTTTCGTAATCTTGACACACGACTAATCATTGGTCAAAGTATGGAAAAAACACTAATTTTTTTCAAACAAAACTTCGGGCACCTTTTCAACCCCTAAAATGACGATCCGAACGTTTACGTATCCTTGATGTATTGAGCCTACATTATTGTACGCAGAAAAAAAATATCAGGTTCTATATAAAATATTGACGTTTCGGAGTCTTGACACACGATTAATTATTGGTCAAGTATGGAAAATAACACTAAGTGTTGCTAAAAATAAAGTTGGCCATTTTTTTTTTGTACTTTTTATATAATGCAGTATTTTACTGTGTTATAGATTTTTTTTTTTTGGTATTTCTATAACGCAGTATTTTACTGCGTTATAGAAGTACCAATTTTTTTTTCTATAACGCAGTAAAATACTGCGCTATAGCACTTAACGGCTCCGTCTCCGTTAGTGCTATAGCGCAGTAAAATACTGCGATATGGGTACTTTGGTAACTTTTTTTTGTTGTTGGGGTATTTTGGTTCAAAATATTTTTTTTTGGGGCATTTTGGTTCCGGACTCAAAGTTAACTCCCCCTCCTTTTTATCATGCTGATGTGTTGTGTATATTTATTAAATTATGGGGACCACCAAAATAATATTCCCTCCCCTTGGGTCACGTGTTCTACCTAATTAAAAATTTGTTTTCTATTTTGTCTTTTTGTCTGTATATATTGTGAAGTAGTGAGCAAGAAAAATTCAAGTGGGCCCTACGTATGGAATATGCTCAAGGTGTGATGGTGTATATGTGAGGTGTATGAAACGTGTATTGTAAAATGGAGTGGGAGAAATTAGTTTGTTGGAAAGAATCTTATGAGGTGGAACTTTTTTGTTGGTCCTCATTTTTTTATTATTATTATTATTTGTTTTATTTTAATCTAAATACACTTATAAGTATTTTAGCCACCTAATTTTTGACTAAGAAAAAAAATAAAACTTATACATTTAAATCCGGTTAAAAGATTTTTTTTTTTTTTTTTAAATTTTCTCTTTATCTTGACTACGACTCTATTTTTGTTTTATATTTTTTATTTGCACAACAAAATCACTAAAATGAGATAAAATTCGAAAAAATAAGATTAAGGCAAAAAGAAATATTTAGTGTTAAAAATCGTGTAAAACAACTCAGGGAGCGTAAAAAATTACGTGTCTAAAGCTGCATCCATTAGTCTTATTTTCTTCCTGATCATCTCCTCGGTTCTTGATCTTATGCGCCTCTGTGATTTCGTTGCTGTTTATATCCACAATAGAATTCTCCTTCATTTCTGCGTTTTCCTTTCCAGCACTCTCAACATTCTTATTTCGAGAAGTCCATAAACTCTTCTTTACCAAGTTATTTCCAAGATAGTGTTTAGTCTTTTGAGATTTTGGGGATCCATTAGGTTTGACAGAGACGTTGAACGCTTGCTTCAAGCCTTGTTCGAGTGTTTTGAGCCTCAATTTTAGCTTATCCTATAGCAAATTTTTTACTGGATGAGCATAAAACACATTAAGTTAGTTTCAAGAATCGTGTCGAAAAGCTCACCTTGAGTTGTGCTTCTGCCTTGGCTGTTCTATCTGATATGGTTAATTTTACTCTCAGTCTTTGCATCGCTGCCTATATAACACAAAGGTAATAAGTATCTCAATAAGTCTTAACTGATAAGTTACTTAAAAAATAAAAAAAAACACTTACTAGGAGTTTGGACATATATTTGGTTAAAATTTGAAAAAAGAGTTTGTGAAATTGAAGTTGAAAAATGGTATTTGGAAGTTGAAGTTGTCTTTGAACATGCATTCACTTGAATAAAAAGTTAAAGTTTTTTTAGCAGAAAAAGTTTTTTGTAGTCACGAAGTGTATAGAGAGGAAATGTCACCTTTTCCTTTCCTTTTCGCTACTATATAGTAAGTGCTTCCTAATTTCAACAATAATTGTACAATGAACAAAGGAAGAAATTACATTTTGAGAAACTAAGTGGTGTATTTAATTTGTCAATGGGATGGTAAATATTCCATGTGAATTGTATAGATAAAAATTTAAAGCTTCATCAACTGAATTTTCTCTATAGAAGTGATGGAAGCTAGCAAGGTTCATATTAATTGTCCCACAACAGATGAAGGAATGGATTGGTAAAACTTATCCGCATCCGATGTTCATACCAAACCATTGGATGCATGACATGTGTTTGTACATAGACCTTTATCAAGTACCTAAGCATGATTAATTAACATGCATTTTCACCTCATTAAACTACTTAACTATAGTAAGTTTACAGGATTTGATGAAAAAATCAGGTGTAGGCAAGTATTTTATCCTTATATGGTATTAGACAATATTCACCTCATGAATAGCTTAGTAGGGTAGAGTTAGGCCCAGTGTCTATTTTCTTGATATGATATTAGAGTAGATCTATCGAAATTCTTGATTTATCCAGTGTTCAACCCTCATGTTATATCGTCTACGCACCATACACGAGGCATCCGGGGTTAAGTGTTCCACATTAATTGAGGGAATGAGTTGTTGTCTCCACTTAAGATTAATAGTTTCACTTCTTCTTCTAATGGTGCACATACATATAATGTTAAAACTAATAGTCTATTCCTTGGGACAAAATAATACTCCATTACAGAAATCAAGAACCACTCTGCTGTAAGAGTTGTGAGTATTAGCATCTGAATCTAAAGCTGAGAATAACTATACAAATAAGTAACTAAAACAAAAAGAATTACACTCCAGTTGTGAGAGAATTAGTCACTCACTTTACATTACACATTACAAATGAATTTGATCTCTATTCCTTAATCACTTCCACTCTTTGTATATACAAGAAATGCGAGAATCTGACTGATGACCCAAGATAGCAGCTCCAATTTTTTCTGTCATTACATGAATCTTCAAGATGTTTTCATGATCCTAATTCAAATTTAGACCATCTTTAAAATTAGTATAGTCAAATGACGCTGTACGAATAAGCTATGTTGCTCGGATCCTTAAGTAATGTCGCGCCCGTGTTAGATCCTCCAAAAAATGCATAAATTAAAAAAAAAATTCACTTCATTTTATCAGGCTGTTGTCCTTCCAAGGATCTTGATTAGAACATTTATGTGGTTAGTTCTTTAAATATATGGTACTTTCCATCTCACATGATTTAGATTAAAACTTAAAGTAGCTTAGAAAGAGTTCAGTTTGAATATGATATATTCGTCAATGCATTACTTACGTTGTTCATGCATAGCAGCTATGTATTACCAGAAAGACGTCTTTTAATTTATTATACATGTTAGATGTGATAATTTATTAGAAGTACTGAAATAGGCTCATTTGGTGAAAGGAGGTTGAGGTGGGATTTAAGCCTCACACTCTTAATCGGAGGTTTCAGGTTTGGATTTTTTTTGTTAGAAAACGTTTTCCCCTTTAATAAATTTTACGAGACATAATCTGAATTAATCTAATGAATGAATATCAAATAATTATATTTAAAAAAAGTCAGCCGCCACGTTATTTGAGTGACCTTTAATACTAACGTTTTACCATCTCTCTTTAGCATAGCAATAAGATAAGGACGTGGCCGGTTAACAAAGTGTGGTTGTCTGATGATCCGGACTTATTTTCTTTTTCTTTCTGGATTTAAGTTATACAAATTGATAAGAAAATTTACGCTATCGGCTATTTTTCATTTACTATATTTTTTTAGAATACAAAATTTCAACTTACTATAATTTACCTATTATTGTAGATCACTTTAACTTAATAAAATAGAAAACGTTATACTATTTGTGCAAAAGTTGATTTATTTATTTAAGAAATGGCTAGTGACTACCTTCCGCCGAGGAGCTAAAGATAAGGAGGAAGGTTCAATTGAATCCCGCTCCATTTTAGGTATAACATTTTTGCATTTTATTATTTTTGTTGATTACAATTTCTGATTCCGTCACTGTATCAAACGTTCCATGGATTTAATGCCGACCAATAGCTAGCATTTGGTTCCAAGTTCTTGAATGAGACTAAATAGTAGTTGCATTTTTGTATCATATGGAAAAGCATAGGGGCCAAACGTCATATTTATTTCTAGGGTTATCGTATATGGGAAAAAAGTCTTACAATTGAAACTCTATATGGTCACATCTAAGTTTCAACCAATAAAAAAACACTAAAAGATTTTTGGTGTTGATAATTTGTGATAAAGGAAATTCCAAGATAAGGACGCTAGAAAATGGTCAAAATAAACACCTAAGTGATCAACTAGCAATAGTAAAATAATTTTTCGAAAAATCCTTGTCATAATCACCTCAGTTAACTAAGTCATGTTGAGCTTTCACCTGATGTTATTCTTTGCGTCAATAATTTTATTTTAACAAGGTCAAGATAATTTTATAGCCCAAAATTTTAGTTTGATAGATTATTTAACATTTAGATTTTTACTGTTCAATTCATTATAATCTTTAAAATTATGGATTGAGATGGAATATATTTTAAAAATTTATAATTATATTTGGTGTCGAAAATGATGCATTCAGGCTGAATCGATTATTTACATGCTCCATCTAAACTTTTTCATGAACAATATCATCTTAAGTAGTTTGAATTTCAAGAATGGTGGATTATGAGAAGTTAGATTCGACAACTCTTCAACACTTTTTGCTACTTCAAATTAAAGGAAAGAAAAATGAAATTGCTACTAAAATAATTTATGATTAGGACAGAGTATAATATGCAAAAATTGTTAAGGAAAGAAACTAGTGAACAAATGACATGGGTTAAGCATACCTGCCATGCGGGGCACATCTCAATTATTGCACTAACCAAACTAATCCACTCCCTACTCTATTCTTTACCTTTGTATGACCTAAACCATGACATAGTTTTTTATTACATGTACTGACAATATAATACTAATTACATAATAATATATAATAATTCGGTATTCTTACATGTAAGTTATATAGTCATGTAAGTGTTATAGTATAATTATTATTAGTTTCAAAAGTCTTTTATTTTTTACTTAAATTTCGAATTCGGTTAACTATGATCACATAAAATGGACGTTCCAAGTTCTTGAATGAGACTAAATAGTAGTTGCATTTTTTGTATCATATGGAAAAGCATAGGGGCCAAACGTCATATTCATTTCTAGGGTTATCGTATATGGGAAAAAAGTCTTACAATTGAAACTCTATAAGGTCACATCTAAGTTTCAACCAATAAAAAAACACTAAAAGATTTTTGGTGTTGATAATTTGTGAGAAAGGAAATTTCAAGATAAGGACGCTAGAAAATGGTCAAAATAAACACCTAAGTAATCAACTAGCTATTGTAAAATTATTTCTAGAAAAATCCCAGTCATAATCACCTCAATTAACTAACTCATGTTAACATCTAAGTTTCAACCAATAAAAAACACTAAAAGATTTTTGGTGTTGATAATTTGTGAGAAAGGAAATTTCAAGATAAGGACGCTAGAAAATGGTCAAAATAAACACCTAAGTAATCAACTAGCTATTGTAAAATTATTTCTAGAAAAATCCCAGTCATAATCACCTCAATTAACTAAGTCATGTTGAGCTTTCACCTGATGTTATTCTTTGCATCAATAATTTTATTTTACAAGGTCAAGATCATTTCATAGCCCAAAATTTTAGTTTGATAGATTATTTAACATTTAGATTTTTACTGTTTAATTCATTATAATCTTTAAAATTATGGATTGAGATGGAATATATTTTAAAAAATTATAATTATATTTCGTGTCGAAAATGATGCATTCAGGTTAAACCGATTATTTACATGCTCCATCTAAACTTTTGCATGAACAATATCATCTTAAGTAGTTTGAATTTCAAGAATGGTGGATTATGAGAAGTTAGATTGGACAACCCTTCAACACGTTTTGCTACTTCAAATTAAAGGAAAGAAAAATGAAATTGCTAACTAAAATAATTTATGATTAGGACATGGTATAATATGCAAAAATTGTTAAGGAAGGAAACTAGTGAACAAATAACAGGGGTTAAGCATACCTGTCATGGAGTCCGGAACCAAAATGCCCCCAAAAAAACCATTTTGAACTAAAATACCTCAACAAAAAAAAATGTTACAAAAATACCTTTAGCACAGTAATATACTGCGCTAAAGTTTTTTTTTTTTTTTGCATAGCGCAGCACTAAAAAAAAATTTGGTAAACTTTTTTTTTTTGCAACACTTAGTGTGTTTTTTCATACTTTGACCAATGATTAGTCGTGTGTCAAGACTCCGAAACGTCAATATTTTATATAGAACCTGATATTTTTTTCTGCGTACAATAATGTAGGCCAATACATTAAGGATACGTAGACGTTTGGATAGTCATTTTAGGGGTTGAAAAGGTGCCCGAAGTAAGTTTTGTTTGAAAAAACTTAGTGTTTTTTCCATACTTTGACCAATGATTAGTCGTGTGTCAAGACTCCGAAACGTCAATACTTTATATAGAACCTGATATTTTTTCTACGTACAATAATGTAGGCTCAATACATCAAGGATACGTAGACGTTCGGATAGTCATTTTAGGGGTTGAAAAGGTACCCGAAGTAAGTTTTGTTTGGAAACTTTAGAGTGTTTTATTTTTTAAGATTTTGATTTAAGCGTGTTATTTTTTAATCAAGACATAACTTTATTTTGAATATAAATCTAATTCAATTTGATAAAAAAGTATTTAAAAAACATAGGGAGAAAAGCTAGTTGTAAAATGGTCAAAATTTAGATGGTCATAACTTTGCGCTCAGACGTCCGATTTACGCGTTTTTTTTAACTTGCATATTTTTTCGAGATCTATGCGGACAAACTGCCGCGAGACTGTTTGACCGAGCTGATTTTAAAAAAAAAACACCTTTTATCCTATTCAATTTCAATTTTCCCCCAAATTGGCGTGAAATTTTCAGTTTTATTTACTTATAATATGATGATACACAATAGATTTCAACGTAAAAATCCCGGAGTAATGTAGCTGTGAATGTCAATTTCACTTCTGTGGTTTCAATTTTTGAAAATAAAGCTGACTCATTTTCTCGACATATAAAGTTGACTAAAATAACCTTACAGTCAAACACTAAGTTTTTTCAAACAAAACTTACTTCGGGCACCGTTTCAACCCCTAAAATGACGATCCGAACGTCTACGTATCCTTGATGTATTGAGCCTACATTATTGTACGCAGAAAAAAATATTATGTTCTATATAAAATATTGACGTTTCGGAGTCTTGACACACGACTAATCATTGGTCAAAGTATGAAAAACCACACTAAGTGTTGCAAAAAAAAAAAGTTTACCAATTTTTTTTAGTGCGCACTATAGCGCAGTATTTTACTGCGCTATGCAAAAGAAAAAAAAACTAATGGCTCCGTCTCCGTGAACTGCTTTAGCGCAGTATTTTACTGCGCTAAAGGTAGTTTTGTAACTTTTTTTTTGTTGGTGTATTTTGGTTCACTTGATTTTTTATTGAGTCATTTTGGTTCCGGACTTACCTGCCATGTGAGGGCACATCTCAACTATTGCACTAACCAAACTAAACCACTCCCTTCTCTATTCTTTAATACCTTTTGTATTACTAAACAATCACATAAATTTTTATTTTATATACTGATAATATAATACTAATTAACATAAAATATACAATAATTCGGTATTTTTACATGTAAGTCATTATAGTTATGTGAGTTTATAGTATAATTATTAGTAGTTTAAAAAATCTTTTATTTCTTATTATTTAAATTTCGAATTCGGTTAAATATGATCTCATAAAAGAAATGAAGGATTACTATTCATTGCTTCCTCTGATCTCTATCCCACTTTAATTATGTGACACAATTACTATTCGGAGAGTGAAATAAGTTTTCTTTAATCATTATTTTTTCATATGCTTTTTAAGTTGTTAATTATTGTGACTTGTAGTGTTTCTTATGTAGCATTTAAATATATAAATTTTATTCAAAGAATTTTAAAATTTTATGTCCGAATTCAAACCAAAAATTAGATTATATATAATCTTTATTTGTATTCAGAATATAATCATGTCGCTTAGCTTAAAGGTGACGGAGGGAGTACAAGTTATTACTCCTCCGTCCCAACTTATGTAATGGTATTTAACTGGGTACGAAGTATAAGAAATAACCAAACTAAACCACTCCCTTCTCTATTCTTTAATACCTTTTGTATTACTAAACAATCACATAAATTTTTATTTTATATACTGATAATATAATACTAATTAACATAAAATATACAATAATTCGGTATTTTTACATGTAAGTCATTATAGTCATGTGAGTTTATAGTATAATTATTAGTAGTTTCAAAAATCTTTTATTTCTTATTATTTAAATTTCGAATTCGGTTAAATATGATCTCATAAAAGAAATGAAGAATTACTATTCATTGCTTCCTCTGATCTCTATCCCACTTTAATTATGTGACACAATTACTATTCGGAGAGTGAAATAAGTTTTCTTTAATCATTATTTTTTCATATGCTTTTTAAATTGTTAATTATTGTGACTTGTAGTGTTTCTTATGTAGCATTTAAAAATATATAAATTTTATTCAAAGAATTTTAAAATTTTATGTCCGAATTCAAACCAAAAATTAGATTATATATAATCTTTATCTGTATTCAGAATATAATCATGTCGCTTAGCTTAAAGGTGACGGACGGAGTACAAGTTATTACTCCTCCGTCCCAACTTATGTAATGGTATTTAACTGGGTACGAAGTATAAGAAATAAAAAACTACTTTTGAAATGTGTGGTCTTAATAAATCATAGGTTCTTATGTGGCTATAAATCACTTATTAGAGCTAAGATTATTTTAAAATTAGATCGCTACTAAATATAGAAATATGTCATTCTTTTTTAGACAAACGAAAGAAAAAATAGTGAAGTAAGCAACTTCTATTAGCGCCGAACCTTGAGTTGAATTGATCGTGTCATGTGCAACGTCCATCAATGATGGTTCATTAATGTCCATTGATTTCGACTCCTTCCCCCTTCTCAACTACGAAAAAGATCGAGAGGGGCCCGAAAGCCCCCAAAGAACGGAAATGGAATTCGATTCAGTCCCCATTCTCTCTTAAATAAATAAAGCT
>NC_083346.1:124645511-124855003 GCF_019175385.1 Lycium barbarum
GTTGCGCCTTAGCGCATCCCCTTTCTTGTTGTCTTTTTTGCTCTTGGTTTGGTGTCACTTGCAGTACAAAAAGGCAAAGAGTTATGGCCTTGACTCTTCCTAATTTGCAACTTCAAGGCACAATTTCCCCGTCTTTGGCCAATTTGTCCTTTCTCAGAGAGCTCAATCTGGAGAACAACTTCTTCCATGGCGGCATCCCTTATGGCATTGGCGACTTGCCTCGCTTGCGAATGATTGATATTCAGAACAATCAGCTAGAAGGAAGTATTTCGACAACTCTATTTCAACACCAAAGAGTTCAAAAGATTTCATTGGCTTACAATAAACTCAGTGGTGAAATATGGAAAGGGCCATGGTATGTACCGGAACTCAGAATCTTAAATCTCAAGAACAATAGCCTCATGGGTATAATCCCTCCTTCTGTTGGAAATGCCACAAAGTTGCTATATTTCAATTTGTCTAATAACAAAGTCAGCGGCAACATTCCGAAGGCGATCGGTAATCTGAGCCAACTTACAAAGTTGTCCTTGTACAATAATCAATTAACAGGTTCTATTCCTGCAGTATTGTTTAACATCTCTTTGCTTCTTTACGTGTCTCTGAAATTCAATAGCCTTTCCGGTCCTCTCTTGCTTGATGAAGGGAATATTGTGTCAAATCTAGAGTTATTAAGATATCTTATAATCAAATTTCTGGTCAAATTCCTTCCAACATATGCCAACACACAGAGCTCAATGCTCTGTCCATATCTTTCAACAATATAACTGGAGAAATACCCAAAAATATTGGTTGTTTATCCAAGCTCGAAGAGTTCTATATTGGTGATAATCCAATGAAAGGGACTATTCCCACATCATTGGGCAATATTTCCATTCTGCGAAATCTTTATTGTAAAAGCAATCGCTTGGAGGGGTCAATTCCTCCAGAATTGGGGAAGCTATCAAATTTGAGGCAAATTAATTTTGAGAACAATAAGCTTAATGGTCAAATTCCAAAGGCTATTTTCAATATTTCTTCTTTGGAAACAATTGATTTTAATTTCAACAACCTCTCTGGGAGAATTGCGGCCATTACAGGTCTTCATCTTTCGAACCTTAAGGAACTTTTGTTGTGGAAAAATCAGATCAAAAGGGAAATTCCATTGTTCATAACAAATGCTTCCAAGCTTGAGAACCTGGTACTAGCAGGGAACTTTCTCACAGGAACTATTCCTACTATTCTAGGATGAGTTGCGTGTATTATTCCTACATACCAATCAACCTACCAATGAACCAAGGGAGCATGAGTTGCGATTCTTCTATTCTTTGGCGAACTGTAGGATGTTGCGACATCTAGAAGTCGGTTCCAATCCATTGAATGGTGTTTTGCCCAATTCAATTGGGAATCTTTCATCTACTTTTGAGTTTTTTGAAATAGAAAATGCGCACATCAAGGGCCTCATTCCCACAAGTATAGGCAATATGAGCGGTTTTATATCCCTATCCTTTCAAGGAAACAACTTAGTGGGAAGTATTCCTTCTGATGTTGGTAAGCTTAAACAACTCCAAGGGCTGTCTCTAACTAACAATAAATTGCAGGGACATATTCCAGAGGCGGTATGCCATTTATCTAATTTGGTTCGATTATCACTGGATGATAATGAGCTCTCTGGATTAATTCCAGCATGTATAGGAAATCTTAGCATGCTACAAGAGCTCTATTTAGGTTCTAATAAATTTTCATCAAACTTTCCCTTGAGCCTTTAGAAAATGAGAGGTCTTCTCTTTCTAAACGTGTCGCGAAATTCTATAGAGGGAGAAGTTCCATCAGATATTGGAGAACTGAAAGCCATTGTAGATTTAGTTCTTTCTGTTAATCACTTTTCAGGAATGATACCAAGAAGATTAGGGGAACTCCAAAACCTGAAGTCTCTTAACCTATCGAACAATTCAATTTCAGGCCCAATTCCTTTATCCTTTGCCAACTAATAAGCTTGGAAATCTAGGATTTGTCTTTAAATGCCTTGTCAGGTGGTATTCCTAGGACATTGGAAAAACTCTTGTACCTTAAAACCATTAATGTCTCATTTAATGATTTCAAAGGTGAAATACCCGGTGGTGGTGTGTTTGCAAATTCCACTCCACAATCTTTCCTAGGGAATAGAGGTCTATGTGGAATGCACATATTGGAGGTTCCTGCTTGTGCAATCACTAACCCTGAACAACGATCAAAGTCTAAGGAGTTTGTGCTAAAAGTTATTACTCTAGTGGTTATTTCATCCTTTATGATATTCTTGTTGGTCTCAATTTGGATAATGAAAAGAAAGAAGAATGGTAAGTCCAAAGATGTTGAAAAGATTCTGGAGATGAAGACTTATCAAATCATTTCTTATCATCATATTCAACGAGCGACAAATAATTTTGATGGATCTAATTTAATTGGTGTGGGAAGCTCTGCCTCTGTGTACAAAGGCACGTTATCTAGTGAAATGTTGGTGGCCGTAAAAGTTCTAGATTTGGAAAATGAGGAAATATGCAAGAGGTTTGATACTGAATGTGAAGTGATGGGAAATGTTAGGCACACAAATCTTGTCCCGGTGATTACTACTTGTTCTAAGTGAATATATAGGAGTCTTTGTTCTGCGATATATGCCTAATGGAAGTCTTGATAATTGGTTGTACAAAGAAGATCGCCACTTGATCCTTCTTCAAAGAGTCACCATAATGTTTGATGTGGCCGTGACAATTGAGTATCTAACCCCGATAGTTCATTGTCACACCCTAATCCCGCTAGGGTGTGATGGGCACCCGACCCCATATCCGGAGCCGAGCGAACCCTCAAACTCTTATTTCATACATAATCCCCTCGGACTCTGAAATCAAATAGTAGTGAAACATATAGTAAGCTTTCAAAATCTTTCTTTTATCGATATTTTCAAATCAGACAAAATCTGTAATCATATAGAGTTTAACACATAATACAGAATGACATATCGGCTGATGGAGCCGCTTACAAAATTGACATACTATACCCACGACTCTGTCTGCAAAGTCTCTAATATCAATCCAGAAATCAGAACATACATATACTCTGACTCGGCAACACTCCAGGAATAAGTGGAGCTCGCCAATCCTGCTGGACCATCTTCTGAAAAAATCTTCTACTCATCTGGGTGTACCTGTGTGGCATGAAACGCAGCCCCCGAAGAAGAGGGGGTCAGTACGGAATATGTACTGAGCATGTAAGGCATGGAATACAGAAAAGAGAATCATAACCGAAACAGAGATTTTACCAGAATCAAGTATGAACTTTTGAAACATCAAAGCACTTGCCTTTTGAGATAAAAATCATGTATGTCATCATAAATCGTAAATGAAAATCATGTATGCCATCATCGCATATCATATATCATGTATCATATAACGTGCCCCGGCCCTCAGTGAGGGACGTGGTGAATCATGTATCATATATCGTATATCGTATATCATATATGTGTGTGTGTGTGTGTGTGTGTGTGTGTGTGTGCGTGATCAGTATATTTTGGTTAATACATTTACAGGGGTATATGATATACGATATACGATATATGATACATGATTCACCACGTCCCTCACTGAGGGCCGGGGCACGTTATATGATACATGATATATGATATGCGATGATGGCATACATGATTTTCATTTACGATTTATGATGACATACATGATTTTTATCTCAAAAGGCAAGTGCTTTGATGTTTCAAAAGTTCATACTTGATTCTGGTAAAATCTCTGTTTCGGTTATGATTCTCTTTTCTGTATTCCATGCCTTACATGCTCAGTACATATTCCGTACTGACCCCCTCTTCTTCGGGGGCTGCGTTTCATGCCACACAGGTACACCCAGATGAGTAGAAGATTTTTTCAGAAGATGGTCCAGCAGGATTGGCGAGCTCCACTTATTCCTGGAGTGTTGCCGAGTCAGAGTATATGTATGTTCTGATTTCTGGATTGATATTAGAGACTTTGCAGACAGAGTCGTGGGTATAGGTTATGTATATACTGCATATATTCGAATATATCTCATGTATACACATTCATAAGGATGTATAGAAGGTCAATATTGGAAAGCTTTCACCCCTGTAAATGTATTAACCAAAATATACTGATCACGCACACACACACACACACACACACACACACACACATATATATATATATATATATATATATATATATATATATATATATATATATAATTAAACACGGTACACTTGTAACATGAATGCATATAAAATTTTGAACAAGTCCAGAAAAACCTAGCATACATTAGCAATGTAATGTAAGAGAAGGAAAGGGTTTAATGCATATGAAACCGTCACTGATTCGACTAGTTAAATACTTGTCATGCTTTATCCAAACTTGAGGCCACATAATACTTAAATTTCAATCTCTTTTAGGACAACAAGGGAACATAAGAAGAGCATTTGTAAGGCAAAACATATGGAGGCAAATTCATGATCGGATGCTTATCCTAATGAATTAAAGTGATGAACAGTTCGGGACAAGTAGCAGATTAATTAGAAATATGCCAAGCAGGTCAATAGTTCAAAATTTAAATAAAATACTATCCTCCTCTACTTTTACACTACCCAACTAAAATCATAACTAAACGGGCCGAATAAAGTAGATTCACTGGATTCCATAAACTTTAGCACATAAACTAAACTACTCAGTTTAGGACAAACAACTTTTAAAAAGTTGAAAAAAAGGTAAAAAAAGAAACTTCCACCAAACATATAACGATCCAAATTAGAATGAATGAAATAGAAAGTCTCTAAGAATACTTAATTTCATGTTAAGGATAAGAAATGGCCAAACGTATTAAAGCTCATGCTAGCATATATCAAACAGAAACAGGGGCATACTGCTTCCATATTTCATACCCGTACCATAGCCAATGTAAAACTAAAATATCCATGAAATTTAATTAACTGAACATATACTAATTCAAACATTCAACTGAGTATACTGTTGTTGTTGTTGTTATTGCATTATTGATACTAATTTTGAACTAACAGAAACAGGGGCTGAAAACTACACACCAAACATTAAACATAACGAAACCATAGCTAGCTCATTTGATCACATATATCAATTAACCCGACGAGGATCAGTACAATCAGCCACAGGGAAGACTAGAAAAGGACTGAAATGAAACTAAACTAAGTCAAGATATAAACATATAGACGCTGTTAACTACTAAGCAAGATCAAGACATAGGCGTTTTATCCAATCCTACCAGCATATAACATGCTTCATAAACCATAAACTGAATTAATATAAGAATATAATAAATCATGAAGACAATATACTAATACTAATACATAACGACTAAGAAGTAACAATGTAAGAGGTAAAAAAAATGAAACAGAAGGGGATTAACACATACTTACACATACATTTGACATGAACTTACTTAACCAGGTAGTTAGTGCACAAGTTATGTTGACTATCTAGCCCATGTATATTAGCAAACTATGAAGATCAATTTGTTGTATTTTAACACCGAACATCCTGAATCATGCTAAGCTATTATGTTACTAATAACCAACTTTCCATCAACTAAGCATTTAGTCATACTATTTTATTTTTTAAAGCAAATAATCAAAATAGGCTGAGTAAACACATCTCCATGGGAGGAAGATTGGAACGAATAAGCAGATTCAAACAGACTTGTTATATATAAACCTATCAATTAGTAACAGTAAGCTTTATTTCGAAAATTAACAGACATGAACTTTCTTGAAATAAATTGAATAGGCTTAAATAAATACATCCTGCTTGCAGATTACTATCATTGAATAACCAATCGCGCTACCAATTAAAGTTGATTCGAACTTGAACTAAACAGGGGTTAATATACTTTAGGGGTCAAAATTAATCTAAGACGAATATATATCTACTTGAAATTTATTAATATGAGATTCTACGCCTAGAGCACAGCTAAGCAATTAAAGATTCATACTAACACGTAGTCGATTGAACAAATTACAAACAGGTCGCACAAAAGACAGATTAAGAACAAATCATTTCCAAAATAATAAAACGGAGAGTAAATTACCTTTCTTGTATGCAGCGAACAGGGTGCGAGGATTTCAGATCTACCCTCGAAACACCAAATCCGAGCTTACGAAGCTCGAATTCACAGCAACAACAGAACAGACGAAAAATTGTTTGAGTATTTTTTGATTCGGTATTTTGAACTGTCACAACGAGTTGCAAGTTTGATATTTTGGAAAAATTTAGGTCACTCCTAGATCGGTTCCCAGAGCCCCCTTATTCGACTGGCAAAACGATTATTTATAGGATCGATTCGCGTTTGAGCTAAGGTTTCCGTTTGTGAAGAAGAGAGAGAGGAGCGGGAAGAGGAAAGGAGCGGGGGACAGAAGGAAGTGGGGGACAGAGGGAAGTGGGAGAGACAGGCATGGGGTGTGCGGCGTGGTGGATGACGATGAAAGAGGGAGAGAAGAGAGAGAAGGGAGCGGGGGTGTGCGGCGTGGCTGAGGAAAATGAGGGAAACCCTTTTAAGGTTTCCTTTGTTAAATGAGAATTGGGCCGGGTCGTGGGTTAATGGATTGGGTCAATTTTCTTTTGGGCTGAATTGGCTGAAAATGTAGGCTGGGCGGATGAAAATAATGGGTTAACTGATTTGGGCTGGTTGTTTTAAAATATTGGGCTACATACATTTAAATAAAAGACCTATTTAAATAACTCTATACTAAAGTGTGTTAAAATATTTCTTAATATAATATATGCAATTATTAATGCTCAGATAATAAAATTATATGCCGTCGTAATAGTCGTGCAATAATATTTCGAAAGTCCACAGTAAATAAACACTATTATTTAATTATGCGAAGATAAATACGATGCGTGTGCGTAAGCTGGGAAAGAAGTGCTGAAATGACAAAAGAAATATGAATTATAATAGTACTGGTAACATCATCATCATAATAATAATAATAATAATAATAATAATAATAGCTAGTAACTATAATAGAATAATGAAACACTGGTATTGATAAGAAGCTAATAATTATAGTAAAAATATAAAAAAAAATATTTTATTATTATTTTTTGGTTGCCAAAATATTAGAAGCGTAAATAGGTATTTCGGAGGAGAGGCAGGACAAAATTGGGTGTCAACATACCATGTATGCATATAACGTGCCCCGGCCCTCTTTTGCGGAACGCGGTGAATAGAGTCATCATATGTCATCCTGGCCACCACCCCGTTATCATATCATCATGTCATCATATCATATATAACGTGCCCCGGTCCGCAAGTGAGAGGGACGCAGTGAACAATGCAGAGGAGTATGCACGAGAACATATCCTGGCCCGGGCTCAGTGAAGGACATACTGAAGCTGCATGAACAGAGTAGTGCGAAACCATATACACATAAATCGGGACCCGATAGATAGGTACACTTATCGACCACCTGAAGGTTCAGAAACAAGTTTCAAACCCATCGGGAGCTAGTATATGAAAGTTACGGATATTTTTGCCACAGAACCTTTACGGACATTTCAGAAGCCATTTTTTTGGAAGATCAAAGCAACAATCATGTTAAGGACCTTTTGGATCTCGTGATGGATAAAATCAAATATAGCTTTTGGAACCGTACGTACATATCAAAGTATATCAAAACTTAACGGAATAGTCGGACGCGCTATCATTTAAAAATCAAGACATTAATCATATCACTTATCTCCTAAATGCCAATTCAGGAACATATCAAATAGATCTTTGGATATCATACCGACATCATATATCATATATATACATATAACAGATTTATGCACCATACTTGTAGAACATCATACATTGTATTGCTGCGGAACATGCAGCCCGATCCATAAACATATTATGTTATTGCCGAGGAACGTTCGGCCCGATCCAAGACTGTATGCAAAAGTTAGAAACATTAATACTTACAGAATCATTTTAAGGGCATGAATTCTTATACTTGGCTTATTATCCAATTATGCAATAATCTCAACCATACTACGTATACTCGTATCAATAGGCCAATAGAAATCGTAGACAAACTCGGAAACTTATCAAATAGAGCTTCGGAATCATGAAAACGTATCGAAACCATATAAAGCGGCTTATGGAGGTCAAAGATATTAGCCACCCTAATGGCTCTAAGAATGAGAATTTCTTTGAAATCATACATATACATCATTTGTTCATTTCATAGAGATCATGCCAAAAGAAAGAAAGGTAAGCCTTACATACCTTGTCCGCTTCCTAAGCTACGCTTATTTGTCCAAGCTTGCAAGTCTACATTTAAGAGGATTTACACAAACATTAGCCTCTTCATCGCACATTCGTACCATATTTCAAATTATACTATTTTATATTCTGCCGAAAATCGGGCAGCACCTCCCCTGTTTATATGCCTAGCCCGAATTCTCAATTCAGCAACCAACAACAACAACAACAATACCAACATCAATTATAATGTTTCCAACTCCAAAATATCTCATAAAACAGCCCACACGCTGTTTTCCAACTTTTATAACTAATTAACTCAGTATACAATCATTTAATCACGCTTTCTTCGTAAATAATCCCATATTAACACAAGTAGAAAGAGATTCATACCTTTCTCCCTTTAATATTGTTGTATCTTCCCTTTTTCACCTTAGTTTTATGCCACAACGCACCGCCATACGATTCTGCAGCGAAAACTATACGCTATCCGGACTGAAATTGGAAAATTATACCTGGTTTGGGCTAAAATTTGGTGGTGGAAAGTTGGGGAATTTTCTAGAATATTTGGGGTGTTTTTCGTGTGTTTTTGGCTGAAAATGAGGGGGTCTCCCCCTTTGTATAATCGTTTCGGTTCTGTTTGAACCGACATTAAATTCCTTTTGCGTGTTCGCGCCCTCTTTGGGCGCGTTCGCGCAGCTTCAGTTTTTCTGACTGCACCTTCGTTCAGTAAAACGGTCATAACTTTTGATCCCGATATTGTGTGAGTGCCCACGACCTATGATTGGAAAGAACTTTCAATTATCTACAACTTTTATTTCTGGGGGTTTTCTCAAATTCCAAACTTATAATGCCTTTTTTTCCCCTCCAAGTCGGATCACCCAAAAACGTTTTCTTAAATCGTCCTTTTGGAGGGTCTACACTCATTTTTGGCTTATGGGTCCTTCTTAGGACTTACTCAACTTTCCATATACTATTCATATGTCTCATCATATGTCCTTTATGAAACTACGATATGTGGGGCCCACTTAGCTTGCAGCAACAAGGGCTTTTCGTCAAATAACACATGAACTAATTTACACCATATGGTCTCCCAATGTCATATATATGTTATTATTACCTTCTTATAACACAACCTTCGTTCCGAACTTGATTTTCAGATTTTCGTTCAGCGCGTTCGCGCCACGTGGGGGCGCGTTCGCGCTGTATTGGCCCTTTGGCCCATACTAAGCCGTCTACAGTTTTGATAACGCGAAATTTTTGGGTGTAACATTCATTGTGACCTAAAGCCAGCCAATGTTCTTTTGGATGAAGAAATGGTGGCACCTGTTGGTGATTTTGGCATCTCTAAGATTTTAGTTGTAAGCAAGTCTATGGCACATACAAAGACATTAGGCACTCTTGGATATATTGCACCAGGTATACTAGTCTCTTTCTATTTCTGTTATATATCTAAGACGTTTCTTTTTTATTTTCACAAAAAATCATAATTAAGCCCTTCAAAATTCTATCACTAAATAAAAATCAAGTTAAGCACTTAATTGTTGTTATATATCGGATGAGTAATTCTTTCTCATTCTCGTTCTTTTAAGAATATGGCTCGGAGGGAATAGTATCCACAAGTGGCGATGTTTACAGCTATGGCATCATGCTAATGGAGGTTTTGGAAAAAACAAGACCAACAGATGAAGAGATACTCAATGAAAATGTTGGCTTGAGGGAGTGGATAAGGCGAGCATTTCCAAGAACTATGATGGAAGTTGTGGATGCTGATATTTTTCATGAGGAAAAACAGATCACTTCCAAAAGTGAGATCTGCATAATTTTCGTGATAGAATTAACTTTAGATTGCACTAAGGAAACACCAGAATCAAGAATAACCATGAAAGATGTAGTCAAGAGGCTTAACAAAATCAAGAAAACATTTTTGGAAATGTAGAAGTTATCTCTTCCGGTGGTGTGCTTTCTGACCTGCAATTTAATATGTTGCTTTTCTTTTACATGGTTTCTTTTGTAAAGTCGGTGTAGTACTACTTGGAGACTTGGAGTCATGTACTGTTTTGTACTTCAGATTGTTGTAGTTCCTCGTTTTCTGATTCACATTTGAGTGGTTTTTTTTTAATTTTTTTTTACCCCCGTTTTGAGTGGTTTAATTTGAACATATTTATTTTTTTGAGTAAGTATGGTTTGAGTGCTTGAATAAACCAGAATTAGATTAATGAATATTATGAATGTGTTTAGCTGCACTATTTTACTTTCTGTTTGTAAGCTTGGAAATATCTATTCCATCTCTTTTCGCCTCTCTCCTTCATATTTTTATTCAGTAACTAGCTTCTGAAAAGGTGCGTTGCACGTGTATCTTAGGACAACTGTTACAGATTTCATATTATATTTTTTTAATTGTGTCTATTATATTAACACTATTTGTTTGAAATGTAAAATAGAAATTAAAAGTAAAAAAAAAAAAAAAAAAAAAAACTCCCGTTAGTCGTCTACAATTAGAATATTGTTCTCCAAACTTAATATCACGTGATCAGACATATCTTTTGATAAATGTGTTGATATAGAATAGGTATGGATTTATAATACCTACACTTCAACACTAAAAATACATATGGAAATAAAAACCAAAAGTTAAATCTAAATAAAAGAATCATGTACCTAGATCTAAAAATTCTCCTTTTAACTGCAGAATAGAACTTAACACTCATTTTAAAGAAAATAAACGTATCTTATCCCCTCGAACCTTCTATTCCTATTTAAATGTTGCTAATAAATACTATTAATATTTGTGAATAATACTCAAAAACATTTAATGAGTTTATTTAGAGGTAAATGTTATACATTATTTAGCAAGTTGTAGTTTTATGTATACCCCTCGCCTTATATCCATATATAATTATTTTTCGTACATAATATTTATTAGTGACTATATAGTTAGAAACTTTGGAAAATTTAAAATAAAGCAACCAAAAAGGTGAAGAAAAATAAGACCAGAATTATATAAATACAATCGTACCAGCAAATAGCTCACATATTTGAAAAGAAAAATTCTATCTACTCATACTTTATATTGGAACATTTCTAACACCTCCGCCCATAAAAGGCAAAACGGAAAAAAATAATGGAGAAAAGAAAGAAAAAAGATATAAATGAAAATAACAATGTTGCTCCCAAACGCACACGCAAGTATACGCGGTCGTACAAGTAATATAGAATTAAAGTCCAGATATCATACCCACGAGGACTTATGATTAACTATTTACTAAATTAAACTAATGTTAATTATCTAAACAAGAAATAAAATCAAATTCATATTTAGAAACTAACTAAAAATAAAAGAAAGCAAATAATGAACTTCAACCAAGAAAGATCGGATTTTTATCGGAGAAGAGATAGATCTAGGGTTATGACTACTAACTATCCAGTTGAGTCTTTAAACCGTTCTACGTATCAATTTCCTGAGTTACTAGTTGACGGGTTGATGTTAATTTTATGATATTCTTTCGAACTACTCACAAGCCTGCAGATGCTACTATAACACCTATATTTCTATGGTCGTCAGAGGTAACAAGAACGCATTTACTTCTCTGTAACCAACTAAGTAGGGCTAAAGGATATATTTATATCCTCAATAGCGAAACAATTAAATCGAACAAACTCTACTTATTCTTATTACGTACGTGAATTCCCTCTTTCAAGTCCAACTCATGCATCACAGATATTGCCTAATTAGTGATCAAGTAATTTAACAATTAAGACCAAGACTAAATAAATATTCCAAAGATGAAAAATTAATAGATGTAAACGATAATCAAATGTCAACTTTCATGTTTGTGTCAAAACCCTAAAACTAAAGAGTTTAGCTCCACATAGACATGGAGGAAAAACAACAAATCATCCGAATAAAAAAATGTAAAAACGAGTACTACAGAGAAGAAAAGATAAAACCCTATAACTCCGACTTCCACGACGGCTCCTAGCTCTCTCTCTTGGTCCAAAGTTATTTACAACCCGTGTATGATATGTTTATAGGGTACCAAAAGGCCTGAATTTTTAAAAATCAAAGCCAACTCGGATCGGAAAAAAATAGCAGGCTCGCGTCACACCCCGTGCGGCTGCAACGCGGAAACCCAGAAAAGATTCAGAGGATAATTTTCTTGCGTTAGGCGTGCGAAGCGAGAGCTTCAACTTTGGGCAATGTTGCCTTCGTCAATTTGCTGCCAGGTATATCACTTTCTCTCTTTTGCTTCTCTTCTTTTGTCTCCCACTTCGTCTCCCCTTCTTTTTCTGTTTTTTTTTTCCGAGTTTAATTCAATTTTGCTCCAAATCTCTTTAATTTCACACCATTTTATTTCTACATAATAAAATATAATATCAATCACAAAGAGATATAATTTATACTCCAAAGACGATTAAAAATACTAAAATGTGAGACAACTAATAGCTAAATATATGCATTTTAGGCCGAACATCAAACAATTACCGGAAGATTTGATTAAAAGGAAGCAATTATCATTCACTATTTATTTAGAGACACGAATAATAATGTATTCATCCCATCTTCATTCCACACAACCAGAAAATTATAGAAGTCCAAACATTGATATTGTGCAAAATGTAAATTCTTTTTTTGAAGAAATAAAAGATAATTATAGAACAAATATAACGAATCATGAAAGTTATTATCATATGGTTGCGGTTGTATCTTGTCCTACGATTTTGATGTCATCAATACTGAGAAAGAGAGAGAGAGAGAGACATATACAATTTATACAAATACAAATACAAATACAAATACAATCAAAGATGATGATACATGGACGAAGAATGAAAGAAATAAAAGAAAAGATTTTGAAAGCAATTGAGCACTTTCCATTTGTTATGATTCATCTGATATTGTTCAATGCCTAAATTTATAGTTTGCAAGACCAACTATTCCTTAATTCAATATGAGAAAATGAAAAGATAAGTGTTTTAGAAATTTAATTTTGAAAATGAAGGGTCTTGGAGGCCGAGACCTTTTCATGTTTCATCTTCCTTAGTGTATTTCTCGTTCAATTTGGATACAAATTATAGGGGAAGAGTAAAAGTTAGTCAATTGTATTTAGATGCTTTTTGGTCTTTTTGAAGTAAGATAAATAATGAAATGTGAGGGGAAAAAAATGTCTATTACTAATGTAGAATATAAAATTAGTATACTTCTCAAAGGGTAAAAAGGAATTTAATTAATGTGCCATAACTAAGGAATTAAAATGCATACTGTTGGGCTTCTGATTTGCCTTTTAGTAAATAAAAATATGATTATTTAATTAAATTTACTATTTAATTAAATTTTGATTTAATGTAGGAGCAAAATGGTAAACTAACTTTGAAGGTAGGAGCTTCCCACTTTTAATAATAACCGGTCTCTATGTTCGTGCGTTGCACGAAGAATGCCTACTGAAAATTAGAAACTTCCAAATGCAAATATTATTGAACATGTACATAGCACAAAGTTTGATAACCAATTCCTTCAAATAAAAGACAATTTAATTCCTTGTGTTTTAGCTTTATTTCAATTTTGATCCTTGTGCAATTCGGCAGAGCATATATTAAAAGTTTAAGAAAATTATAGTTAAAAAAAATTGTTTGAATCCTAAAACAATAACACCTTCACATAAATAGTACTGAGGAAACATTAATGCAATTATGTGAAAATATTAATCATAATACATGAATGAATATGTGATCAACCATACCCAACACTATTTGAAAGGCATAAAATTATAACAACCCTCTTTCCAAATGTCTTTCGTTCAAGCACACAAGAATTAGTACGTAGATTCTAGTTGGTTGGGATAACAAATTCTTCTCCACCCATTAAAAGTATTTTACTACGAATATCTGATTTATCACCATCCTTCCATAATCAAAATCATTGTATATGCAGGCACTACAGTGAGCAAGAAGTAGTCTATCACAAACTCTTCATCCTAAAAGACAACGCGATTAATAAGTTGACGCAAAGACCTCTAAACAAAAATAACAAAGTTGAAAAATAAAAGGTATAATAATAGGAAGAAATAATACCTTTCGAGAAATTCGCCGAATATATTATCAGTTGACTTCAAACTCCTGCTTAAAAGAGTTGTACCCAATTTAAACTTCGGAAAATTTTTCGGTCGGCGAATGTGTAGTGTAAATCAAAAGATAATTCCACCATTGGATAGTATTTTCAATATTACAATTACATTCACCTTCAACTTGCCTCATTAAATAAATTTAAAGGCATAAAAGTAGATTAAATATTTTCGTCTTCAAAGTTTAGCGTGGAACATTCATGGTTTTAAACAGAATTTAAACCGAAAAAAATAACTCTTTTCAATAATTGCTTAAATAAGACTTTTTGAGAAATAAATTGGGACGAAAGCTATCTACAATCTATCAGAATGACTATTGGACTTAGTTTATTTTCCAACCATAAAGGCTAGAAAGCAGTACTCCAAGGACAATAGTATGGCGTAAAATTAAAACCAACTGATCACCAACTGTAATTAAAATAAATTAAGATCACCTGTGTATATTAATACGGTTGTGTAGCTGCTAAGCAATGTGTGTATTAATACGGTTGTGTAGCTGCTAAGCAAACAAAGAAAAGATGCAGATATGTATTCTAACCTGCCGAGAACATTTGCGAATTTTGTTACCTTCTTTCTGCAGCAACAACTCCATACAAATTATGATGAATTCTATAGAATAATGGCTTCTTTTATAGAAGTATTTGGGTTATTCTTATTCTACATAGAAACATATACTTAAGAAATTTAAATTCCACACAAACTGGGGAACCATAAGCGTACACCAACATATTTTCGTCCAAAAAGAATTAGGATACAACCCTTTGAACAAGGCGTACTGGCAGGTGATTAATTAGCATCCGAAAAGAATTAAAATTCCCAAAGTAGATGTATTTTAGGACTATAGTAAGTTAGGGGTGATTACAATTTTAGTAACTTAAACTTAAATATTTAAGGGTATAAAAGTCTATTAACATTGGAGGATATTGGTCGTTCAACATTTAGCAAAAGTTATTCGTGCTTTTAATATATGTAGATAGATAGATAGATGTGGATATGATGAATATGATGCTCAGTTTCATTAAACAAGTTTATCGAGGCCGAGATTTATCAAAAAAATAACTGTAAAGCTGCTTAGATATTAACACAGTTTTACGTGTTAACCAACTAGCGATTGTGTTGAGTCATATAAACTTGGAGCTCTAACCCTTTCAGAAATTTTTATACAACGGAAGAAGCAAATTAATGAATCAAAATATGAAGGAGAGACTTAAAAAGATGGAAGAGAAATCTTGCAAACAAAAAGCAAAATAGTGCGACTAAACACGTTAATAATAATTCTTGATTTATTTCTTGTATTTTCAAGTATTCAAACCAGAATTAGAAAACCATTAGGATATGAAATTACAATATGAGGGAATGCAAAGCTCTGAAGTACAAACAATAGGGGACAAGTAATATGGACGACTTCACTAAAGAAACTAGGTTAAAAAAACAACACCACTCACGGGAGAATTGGTTATTTGGCCCTTTACAAACTCTTTTTAGTTTTATGATCCTTTTACAACAGATTTTCCTTTTTTTACACATAAGAGATTTGAAAAAGTTATTTTCTTCTATTCAAATTGTAAAAGGCCAAGAAATCTTATTTTCTTACCACTTAAAGAGATGCTAACTTCTATGTTTCCAAAAATGTGTTCTTAATTTTGTTAAGTCTCTTGACTACGTCTTTCATAGTTATCCTTGACTCTGGCTTTTCCTTTGTGCAATCTAAAGCCAATTCTATCAGTGAGGCTATGCAGATTGCACTTTTGGAATTGGCATGTTCTTCCTCTTGAAAAAGATTGACATCCACAACTTCCATGATTGTCTTGGAAAATGCTCGACTTATCCACGGCCTCAAGCCGAGATTTTCATTGAATATTTTGTCAATACCTCTATCATCATGATGCCATAGCTTTAAACATCACCACCAGTGAACACTCTGTTGAGAAAAAAATATGTTGAGAAAAAAATATGTGTAATATCTCAAAAAGAAATATTGTCTAGATTAATTCTTTAAAGGCATTTTAATGAGTCTTTAAATTATTTTAGTTCTATCTAACGGTTCTAGACATTTGTAAACAGAGAAATATGAAAACCACTTTCCAAACGTTAGCTTTCATCTGTTACAATTCTTTAGTGGTTATCATTAACCATTATCATTCTTTATTAACCTATTAATAATCACATTTACTACGGTAGCAACAAACCTCTTTAGCCTTGAAATTTCTTGCTGACCATTTGAGTTCTTGACCAATATATATTTGTTAGTCCTTTTTCTTTTGGTGGTGCAGAGAACAACATAAATTATTCTTCCCATATCATAGTGTGCTGGGTTTTTCTTTAAGATAAATCTTTGTTAGATTCTGGCTCCTAGTTTTGTACTAAAAGAGTTTGTTGAATCCTGGAGATACACCCACAGCGAGTGAAATATCCTTAAGGACAGTGTCTTAATTGACATGCCTCAAGCTTTGAATAATTTGCTACAGTATTCGTCATCGATTATTTTCCGTAAGATTTCCAACGCACTCTACCCTCCGAGCCATATTCTTAGAAGAATGAAAATGAAAATGAAAATGAAAAAATAAACAAATTACATTCGAAGTATGATAATAATTTTGTACAATCAAAAACTTGAGTTCTATTTAGCTCTCTAGATTTCTGTTAAGGTTGTATTTTTAAATCGTCAGATCTCAAAAACTATGAAAACCACACTCAGGCTTCTTTCCTGCTTCTTCTTTTTCTTTTTTCGTGTTAGTCAATAAATCAATCAACTCTCCTCAGTCTCAAACTAGTTGGCGTCAACTATATAAATCCTCTTTTGCTTTCCGCTCTAGTATAGGCGACTTCATTCAAATGCTATACCTTGACATTTTCGCGAAATTAGGGGTTCTCTAAAACTAATATTTCTCTAAATCTCACGTTGTATAAGTCTCTATTTAGTCTAACTAATACTCAAAAGACTCCTAACAATTACCAGACCTCATACAAGTGTAACAACAACAACTATGTCTTAGGGTGTGTTTGGTATGGAGGAAAACATACCAATTTTCTCATGTTTGGTTGGTCAAAATGTTTGGAAAATATTTTCTCTAGGAAAACAAGTTTCTTAAAAATGAGAAAAATAACTTCTCTAACAAAAGTAGGGGAAAGAAATTCCATAAGTGACATTCCAAGATAATGTTCATTATCTCCTTCCCAGTTCCCACCCACCTAATGCCCCCAACACCCATCCCAGCCCCGCCACCCCTTAACCCCACTCTCCACCCAATCCACCTCATGGTATTTTGCTAGATTACATATAAATGTTTTTTGGGATAATAATTTTTTGCTTACTTGTCAAACATTGGAAAATAAGTAAGAAACTCACTTGTTTTCCAAGAAACCATTTTCTAGGAAAACATTTTCCTACTACCTTCCCCCAGCACACAGATATTGGTAACTTTGTCCACCCAAGCGTGGACAAAGGTGGGCAACTTGAACGAATAAAAAGAGAAATGACAAAAATGGTTCTTATATTTTCGGGTAGGTTCAAAATAGTCCCTTATGCACTGAACGGTTTTGGTCTTTAAGTTTGCCAAAAGTTACACTTTTAGTCCCCGTCATAAATTTATTGAACTCTGTCTTTTAGATTTTACGGGAATTATGAAAATAAGAGAAATTAGCCTATGCCTGCTCAATGTACGTAAAAGAAATTCTTCCACACTTCTTTGTCCAACAAAAAAACAGACATGTGATTTGCCCGTAAAATACTGCCTCATCTCTATCATTTGGAAAAGCAGGGAGAATGGGCAACAGGAAGTCATTACTTTGCCTGTGCCCAAAAAACCAACAGAGTTACCAATATCTTGCAATAGTGCTCTCCTGATGTTTGGAGTTTGCTTTGGGCCCATCACGAGCTCTTGAATAACCTCAGCAATTGACATCCTTAATTGAGCAAGTTGTGTATCACTGTTTAGACTCTGTGGCCGTACTGATCTGAGGTCGATATTGATGAATCTGGGATGAATTTGTTTCATTTAGTACACCTGCCTCACTCAAGCTTATTGAGTGAATGAGAAAACCATAAGCAGTTGGTGCAAGCTTCGATATATTTCTGGTTCTGGCATAACAATTCCTAACACTCTCCTCTGGGTCATCTGGAAGCATAGGGAGAACATACTCAGGAAATATTTTGGCATCATTTGGAGGAAAATCTCTAACCAAAGGAAGAACATCACATAAAGTTTCCAAGGCAGCACAACAAACAATTGCTGTTGGATCCAACAGCATTGCAATAACATGTGGAAGTACTCACTGCAACTGATCGTCGTCATCAATGTACAAGGAACAAGAGTTCAGCAGTAATACATCACCTTCTCTTCATAAAAGGCAATTTGACATTACATATGCAGGAACACAACAATGAGGCTATCAGAACCATTCCAGCTCATTACATCTTCAGGAAACGGTAAGAAAGGCATTCCAAAAGTGTCTGACTGATTATCATAGTCAGACATCAACACAGTCAAATCTTCCATGGTGATCTTTTTTAAGAAGGGATGGTGACTTCTCTTGAAAGAAATGGAGCTGACTGGGAGCTGTTCACCTGGAGATCGGATGTGACATTGCATTTTCTTATGCACATTTGCTGTATTAGCTATATCCTCAAGCACTGGCTTCACGAGAGGACATTGATTATTTTTGTTTCACATCCCTGAGCAAAGTGTTCACGTTGCCAAGCAGATCAAAGCGATCATGAACTGAGCCCTTCTCTATCTCTTCTCTGTTGTTCAATGAGTCCTTCACTAAACTCAGATTTTCAATACAATTATTACCAGGATAAGAAAAGTGCTCAGTTCACTAATTATTTATTTTTATCCACACTATCACATTGAGTTCAAAAGAAGACTGTTAAATTATTGAAAGAAATAAGATAATGAATTAAAAATATGAAGGAAATGTGAAAAGAGGCGTGATATTTCCAAGCTTCCAAACAGAAAGCAAATAGTACAGCTAAACACCTTCATAATATTTTTAAATTTAATTCTAGTTTATTCGAACACTCACACCATAATTACTAAAGAAGTAAAACAGGTTCAAGACCACTCAAATCTGAAATTAAAAAAAAAATGAGGAAATGCAACACTCTGAAGTACAAACAATACATGACTCCAAGGAGTCAAACGACTTTATTAAAGAACACATATTAACTCCAAAGTACGAAAGCATCATATTAACTTGCAGCTCGGAAAGAACACCATTGGAAGAGATGCTAACTTCTATGTCTCCGAAAAAGTGTTCTTAATTTTGTTAAGCCTCTTGGTTACATCTTTCATGGTTATTCTTGATTCTGACTTTTTCTCTGTGCAGTCCAAAGCCAATTCTATCATGGAGGCTATGCAGACTTCACTTTTGGATGTGATCTGTTCTTTTTCATGAAAAAGGCTAGCATCCACAACTTCCATCATGCTCCTTGGAAATGCACATCTTATCCACTCCCTCAAGCCAAGATTTTCATTGTGTATCGCTTCATCAGTTGGCCTTCTTTTTGCCAAAACCTCCATTAGCATGATGCCATAGCTGTAAACATCAGCACTAATGGACACTCTTCCCTCCGAGCCATATTCTTAAAAGAACGAAAATGAAAAAGAATTACTCATCCAATATAACAATAATTATGTACTAACAACCACTTGTTTTTATTTAGTTCTAGATTTTGGAAGGGCTTAATTATGATTTGTGAAAATAAAAGAAAGGGTCTTCTATATATAAGTGAAATAGAAAGAGACTGGTATACCTGGTGCAATATATCCAAGAGTGCCCAACGTCTCGGTGTGTGCCGTGGACTTGCTTACAGCTAAAATTTTAGAGATACTGAAATCACCAACATGCGCCACCATTTCTTCATCCAAAAGAACATTGGATGGCTTTAGGTCACAATGAACTATTGGAGTGACATGACCATGATGTAGATATTCAATCGCCACAGCCACATCAAGCATTATGGCGACTCTTTGAAGAAGGTTCAAGTGAGACTCTTCTTTGTACAACCAATTATCAAGACTTCCATTGGGCATATACCGCAGAACAAAGGCTCTTATATATTCACTAGAACAAGTAGTAATCACCGGTATAAGATTTCTGTGCCTGACATTTCTTATCACTTCACATTCAGTATCAAACCTCTTGCATACTTCTTCATTTTCCAAATCCAGAACTTTTACGGCCATCACAGTTCCACTAGATAATGTGCCTTTGTACACAGAGCCAGAGCTTCCCACACCAATTAAATTTGATCCATCAAAATTATTTGTTGCTCGTTGAATCTCATGATAAGAAATGAATGGATAAGTCTTCATCTCCAGAACCTTTTCAACATCTTTGGACTTACCATTCTTCTTTTGTTTCATTATCCAAATTGAGACCAACAAGCATATCATAACGGATGAAATAACCACTGGAGTAACAACTCTTAGCACAAACTCCTTAGACTTTGATCGTTGTTCAGGGTTAGTGATTGCGCAAGCAGGAACCTCCAATATGTGCATTCCACATAGACCTCTATTCCCTAGGAAAGATTGTGGAGTGGAATTTGCAAACACACCACCACTGGGTATTTCGCCTTTGAAATCATTAAATGAGACATTAATGTTTTTAAGGTACAAGAGTTTTTCCAATGACCTATGAATACCACCTGACAAGGCATTTATAGACAAATCCAAGATTTCCAAGCTTATTAAGTTGGCAAAGGATAAAGGAATTGGGCCTGAAATTGAATTGTTCGATAGGTTAAGAGACTTCAGGTTTTGGAGTTCCCCTAATCTGCTTGGTATCATTCCTGAAAAGTGATTAACAGAAAGATCTAAATCTACAATGGTTTTCAGTTCTCCAATATCTGATGGAACTTCTCCGTCTATAGAATTTCGCGACACGCTTAGAAAGAGCAAACCTCTCATTTTCCAAAGGCTCAAGGGAAAGTTTGATGAAAATTTATTAGAACCCAAATAGAGTTGTTGTAGCATGCTAAGATGTCCTATACATGCTGGAATTAATCCAAAGATCTCATTATCTTCCAGTGATAATTGAACCAAATTAGATAAATGGCATATCGCCTCTGGAATATGTCCCTGCAAATTATTGCTAGTTAGAAACAACCCTTGGAGTTGTTTAAGCTTACCAACATCAGAAGGAATACTTCCCACCAAGTTGTTTCCTTCAAAGGATAGAAATATAAGACCGCTCATATTGCCTATACTTGTGGGAATGAGGCCATTGATGTGCGTAACTCCTATTTCAAAGAATTCAATAGTAGATGAAAGATTCCCAATTGAATTGGGAAAAACTCCATTCAATGGATTGGAACCCACTCCAAGATATCGCAACATCCTACAGTTCGCCAAAGAATAGAAGAATCGCAACTCATGCTCTCTTGGTTCATTGGTAAGTTGATTGGTATGTAGGAGCAGTAAACGCAGCTCACGAAGATTTCCTAGATTAGTAGGAATAGGTCCTGTGAGAAAGTTCCCTGCTAGTTCCAGGTTCTCAAGCTTGGAAGCATTTGTTATGAACAATGGAATTTCCCCTTTGATCTGATTTTTCCCCAACAAAAGTTCAACAAGGTTCGGAAGATGAAGACCTGTAGTGGCTGCAATTCTCCCCGAGAGGTTGTTGAAACTAAAATCAATTCGTTCCAAAGAAGAAATATTGAAAATAGCCGTTGGAATTTGACCATTAAGCTTATTGTTCGCAAAGTTAATTTGCCTCAAATTTGATAGCCTCCCCAATTCTGGAGGAATTGGCCCCTCCAAGCGGCTGCTTTCACAATAAAGATTTCTCAGAGTGGACATATTGCCCAATGAAGGGGGAATAGTCCCTTTTATTGGATTATCACCAATATAGAACTTTTCGAGCTTGGATAAACAAGCAATATTTTTGGGTATTTCTCCAGTTATATTGTTGATAGATATGGACAGACCATTGAGCTCTGTGAGTTGGCATATGTTGTAAGGAATTTGACCGGAAATTTGATTATAAGATATACTTAACAACTCTAGATTTGACTCAATATTCCCTTCATCAAGCAAGAGAGGACCGGAAAGACTGTTGAATGTCAGAGACAAGTAAAGAAGCGAAGAGATGTTAAACAATACTGCAGGAATAGAACCTGTTAATTGATTATTGTACAAGGACAACTTTTTAAGTTGGCGCAGATTACCGATCGCCTTCGGAATGTTGCCGCTGACTTTATTATTAGACAAATTGAAATACAACAACTTTGTGGCATTTCCAACAGAAAGAGGGATTATACCCATGAGGCCATTGTTCATGAGATTTAAGATTCTGAGTTCCGGTACATACCATAGCCCTTCCCACATTTCACCACTGAGTTTATTGTAAGCCAATGAAATCTTTTGAACTCTTTGGTGTTGAAATAGAGTCGTCGGAATACTTCCTTCTAGCTTATTATTTTGAATATCAATCACTCGCAAGTGAGGCAAGTGGCCAATGCCATAAGGGATGCCGCCATGGAAACTGTTGTTCCCAAGATTAAGCTCTCTAAGAAAGGACAAATTGGCCAAAGACGGCGAAATTGTTCCTTGAAGTTGCAAATTAGGAAGAGCCAAGGCCACAACTCTTTGCCTTTTTGTACTGCAAGTGACACCAAACCAAGAGCAAAAAGAAGTATTCTTGGTCCAATTCCTGGCCAGAAAATGACTAGGATTTGTAATAAAATTTTGGAAAGCTAGTAGAGCTTGTAGGTCTGTTTCATTTGAGGAAGTAGCGGATAAAGAAAATGAGAAATACTGGACTAGAAAGAGATGTATCAATAGTAAAATGTATTTCTCCATGTTGTTACTATGCACTAGAAACACACTGCTTTGAAGGGATTTATATGAAACTTGGTTTCCAAAGTTACTCCATTATATAGCACAAATATACTTGGGGGAAAAAAAAGAGACTGAGAAATGGAAAAGGATATATGGTCTATCATTAGGGCAGCCCGGTGCAGTAAAAAGGTTAGTTGATTGATGGTCTAATTAAATGAGGAAAGTATATTGGAAAAGAAAATGAATGTCCACTTGACTTCACTTGAATTACTTCACAAAAAGGAGAAAAGCTATCGTCTTGGATTAGAAGAAAAAATGTACTCCCTAAGTTCCAATTTGTATGACATTGTGTGACTCGACACGAAATTTAAGCATGTGATAACAAATGTAGGACTATAAAAAAGTTACTTTTAAAGGTAAAATGTAATGTTTAAAGTTAAATTATTTCTTTAATATAAAAAAAAAAATACTCCCTCCGTCCCAATTTATGTGGCACCGTTTGGCTTGAGACAAAGTTTAAGAAAGAAAGAAAGACTTAAAATTTGTGTAGCTAAAAATTATTTTATTAAGGGTAAAAGGGAAAATTTAAAGTTTAATTAATTCTAATTATAGAAGGCGACATTCTTTTTTAGATAAATTAAAAAAGAAAAGATTGTCACGAAAATTGGGACAGAGGGAGTATATTGTTTTCGAAAGTGCCACTAATAAAGTTAAATGGTTGTGATTTTAACAACTTTTTTTATAGAGTATTACACATTGAGGAATACATTGGCCAACTTTATAAAGACAAGATGACAGGTCAGTCAAGTTGCATTATTGAAAAAGAAAGAAAAATCCTATTTGGTGAGGAAAAAAGAACATGTCCAATTGACTTGACCGTGGACTTAATTTGGGTTTTTCCACAAAATAGAAGAAAAGTTGATCAATTTTCCACATATAATATGCCATCTTCACCTAACCAGCATACACACGATCAGTATTATTAAAACCAAAAAAAGAAAAAGAAAAAGGGGCATCCTTCGTTAGCAGGATCTGGGGAAGGGCCGCAACTCGAAGGGTGTGGTGTAGACAACCTACACTAATAAATGCATTAGTGGCTGCCTCCATTGCTCGAATCTATGACCTTTAGGTCACACGGAATGACTTTAGCGTTGCTCCAATCAATAATAATTAATAGAATATCTTGATTATTAATAATATGCATTCTTGCTTTACTCTTGTATTTATCAAACCTGTTTCTAAAAAAAACATTTTTTAAGTCAAGTGTCTAGCAAAAACAACCTCTCAATCTCACACAAGGTAGGAATAAGGTCTGCGTACACCTACCTTCCTAGACCCCACTTATGGGATCACACTAGGTATAAGTTGTTGTTGTTATAATATGCCTTCTTCTTTACCTTAATCTATGGAACAAACTTGCATTGTTTCCATAAAAAAAGACCTTGACTTAGGAAAAACATGTTGCACATTGACCTCTTTTACTAATCACAAACCAACACGCATCTATAATCTATAACAATATCTGAAAGCAGCTGGATGTGTAAACAATAATGTAAAGTTCAATAGCACCAAGCAGCCAAAATAGATGATTTCACCCATTTTATACTAGTACAACAACCATTACGTCTTAATCTCAAATTAGCTAGGCCGATTATATAAATAATCACTATCTATGTCACTCAATTTAGACATGTCTCAATCCAATATTCAATAACATAGCTTCTTTTAAAACAAAGAGGTTTTCTGCAATTTTAACTAGTATGAAGTCTCTAGGAGATTATGTAAAGTAAGCCTTACCAACACGACTAAGCCTTAATCCCAATTAATTTTTATCACATACATGGATCTTTTTTCTTTTATTGTGTCCTATTTTTCACCAAGTGTGCACATATTCCAAGAAATTGAGACCTTTCGATATTTCCTTTCGTGTGATTTTAGGTCTACCAATTTCCCACTCTAAAAATGCAATGAAGATTATTCAGTCAGCCACATCATATTGAGAAAGTAAGATCATCTTAAGGCTAATAGTAAAGGGTTTAGGGGTCGTTTAGTTTAAAGTACGAGAAAACATAATCTCCATATTGAAATTCGTGTTAGTTATACATCTAGTTTTCAGTTGGGATATACAAAGTAAACCGACAAATCGCACCAAACCGATAAAACGAGTCAAACCTGAGAAAAAAACCCAACTAGTGGTTTGGTTTGACTTGATTTGGTGTTGAAAAACAAAACCCGATCATAATTGGTTTGGTTTGGTTTTAACAAAAAAAAGTCAAACCGAACCAAACCAACCCGACATTACATGTATTCAATTTTTAAAATATTTTATACATAAAAATATTTATTTGTAATGTAATTTATAAATATTTCTTAACTTTTTTCATAGTTTTTTTTATCTATTATCATATTATTCAAGTTTGAACTTACAATTTTGAATGTCAATAATTTTTATATCCTATGGATATTAGTAACTCAAATAAAGTCCGAACCAAAACCAATTCAACACTAATGCTAACAAAAGAAATTCAATTTACCACTAGGAATGACAAATGTTCGATCTCTATTCTTTAGTTTTGCATAATTGGTTTAGAGAGTGAAAATACATAACTTAATTTTTTTTTTCTTTGTCATGTAATTAATACTTATTATCCATACTTATTTTAGCATGACTTAGTATTTTCAGATTATGGTCATTTTCTTTATGGCTTGTTAATTAGCAATATTTATTTTAACCGATTTTATTAGCTTTTGTTGAATATTTTAATATAATTTCATCACTCTTCACACATTTTTGTGTTATTTTTTTAAGAAACACCTTAATTATATAGTTGTATCTTACTAGGACTAAAGAAATATTTGAAGTAAAAGTTATATGTTTTGTATCAAGACTATTCCGCAAAAAAAACCTGAGGTTGGAAAACCCGAATTTTATTAGTTTGATTTGTTGTATAAATTTAAAACCCGACGCAATTGGTTTGGTTTGGTGTTTAAAAAATACGAATCAACCCGGTCCACGTGCTTCCCTAGTTTTCAGTATAAAAGTTTGCATAGCTAGTGTATAATCTTCGAATAACTAATTTACAGCGTGTGATTTGTACTCTGGCTATCAATTTTGCTTTCTTCTGATAAATAATCATATTTCTGTAGCATAGTATGAAAACATCAAAGAAGAAAAGAATTGTACAATTTCAAGCTGTATCTAGATACAAAAGCGTGCGGAATTAGCCCTTCCTATGAAAACTATACCTCATTAGAGGTTACCGATTCTTCAAAAAATATGTTTTTCTTCTTCTAGTTGAACTCCTATATTATTACTACTTAGATGAATATCCCTGGAAAAAAAGAGACAGAGAAATGGAAAAGGATATAGGGTCTATCGTTAGGGCAGCCCGGTGCAGTAAAAGGTTAGTTGATTGATGGTCTAATTAAATGAGGAGGAAAGTATATTAGAAAAAAGAAAAAGAATATCTACTTGACTTGAGAGTTGACTTCACTTGAATTATTTCACAAACAGTTATCGTCTTGTATTATAAGAAAAATTATACTCCCTGCATTTCAATTTATATGACATAATTTGACTCGATACGTCACGAAATTTAAACATGTTATAACAAATGTATGACTATAAAAATTTCTCTTTAAAGGTAAAATAAAATGTTTAAAGTTAAATTATTTCTTTAATATAAAAAAAATTGGGCAAAGGGTCAAATTTACCCTCCAATTATGGTTTATAGTTCAAATTTTCCCTCCGTCAAAGTTTGGGATCAAATTTGCCCTTCCCGTTAGGATACTTGATAAATTTACCCTTATATGGATGGAAGTGTGACTTATAATCTACAACACAAAAAAATTGATCACATCAGATCCACGTAGGCTTTCAATACAATCCTAGTCTATTTTAGTTAGAAAGAGAGGGAACTCAAGAGAGAACAGAAGGCCGTGTAAAAGTCACTCATTGATTAAAGTTTCCACTTTTTCCAACTGGGTTTTCCTCAATTTGATCAAAGCTTTCATTTTTCCAACTAGGTATCTCTCAATTTGATCAAAGCTTCCATTTTTCCAAGTGGGTGTCTCTAAATTTGATCAAAAGAATTCTTTTTGGTTGATTTGGTTCTCAAAGTTTCTTCTTTCACTCAATCGCATTTGACTATTTGCTATTTTTATCACTTTCTGTCTGTCTTACTATTCTCGACATTACTATTTTAAGAAGAAGCACTGCAATTTGCTATGTACTAGGATATTCGTCCCTGACTCATTTGTTCGTGACTTTGTTGTCTGATCAACACTGTGCAAAAACGAGGTTAGTTCCTTATAGAATGTCATTTTGCACACAACTTGCCTGACGGGCCGATTTCCAACAATATCACCGATTGCCCTTCTGTTCTCTCTTGTTCCCTCTCTTTCTAAAATAAAATGAACTAGGATTGTATTATTTTATGCGATATGGAAACGGGTCATGGGTTAAAATAATTGGGGTTAGGAACCTACATGGATCAGACGTGACTAATTTTTTTGTGTTGTAGAGTCTAAGTCACACTTCCATCCATATAAGGGCAAATTTATCAAGTATCCTAACGGGAAGGGAAAATTTGATTCCAAACCTTGACGGAGGGCAAATTTAAACTATAAACCATAATTGGAGGGTAAATTTGACCCTTTGCCCAAAAAAAATTATAGTATCTTTTTTTAAAGTACTAATAAAGTTAAATGGTCGTGATTTTAACAACCTTTTATGTGGTGTATTACACATTGAGGAATACATTGGCCAACTTTTCTACTACTCCCTCCGTTTCAATTTATATAAACCCATTTGATCGGGCACGACATTTAAGAAAGAGTGAAGACTTCCGAAACTTGTGGTTCAAAATAAGTCTTGAATATTTATGTGGCTGTAACTCATTTTATAAAGTGAATTTTTTCGAAATTAAGAAAGAGGTCATTCATTTTGGCACGGACTAAAAAGGAAATAGATTCACATAAATTAAAACAGAGGGAGTATATAGAAACTCATGTTTCTATATAGTTTAAGTGGATCGTCGTCAGTCACTTTAAAAAAAAAAACGGGCCCCAATCTTCTTTAATAGTAGAAAAATTATATTAAAAATTTAAGGTGGGGCCCAATCTTCTATAATGGTAGGAATTAAAAAATGGGTAACTTACATAAATAGTTACCTTTTATTGGCTTCTAACTAGATATAACTATAAAATGCAAAATTATCAAGCGTAGCTACTTTTTTTTAAAAACGCGTGTATTTCTATTTTTTTGAAATATAGAGAAATACAGTGAATAGTAAACATGCTCCAGTGAAATCAGGAGCTATTTATGGAATAGTTTTTTTGAAATACAGGAAAATACAAAATCGGGTTGAGTAAAAATTGGCTATATTTTTTGAACAAATTCTTCTTTTTCTTTTTAAATGGTAAGTTAAATTAAATCAACCATATTTCACGCATTCCATAACAGCTCACGAATCTCTCTCAACTTTTATCACAATCAAAACTTTTTGAATTCAAAAACCACTAAAGATCTGAAAACTTTCAAATATAGAAAAATATACGCTGCAATGCAAACTTAAAGGCAGCATTTGTCCTGTTAATTGACATGCCAACATCTCTCTTTGCTCATGACTTCCATGCTCAAAGAACTGGACACATAATTCAGATATGCAATGGTTTAAGATGATGGACGGTTAAAGGCTCAAGGGTTTAAAAAACTTAAAATGTCCTGAAGAGATGTAGAAGTACAGAGAACCAGAATGGCTACCTTTTGAAAGACATAGTTCCCAAAAACATCCGTTATTAGTTTTGAAGCATGTAGAAGATGAAATATATCAGAAACTATTTCATAAATTAGAAATACAAAAATGCAGAATTACATTGAGATATAGTGAAATACAAAAATCATGAAAACAAAATGGAGCAAAATAGGTTCTACACACAAAAAAAAAAAAAAGATAAATACAGTGAAATACACTGAAATATACTGAAACATTTTATCAAACACTTGGTGGGCGTGAATCTCCACAACTCTCATCAATGGTGTTTCTACAACTTCCACACTAACCACAGATTCACCAAAAATCCAAGAAGAAGAAAAAGTGAACAACTTTGAGAACAATTCTCCTTTATCATGCCTAGAATTTTCTCTATCCTACAGGTGCCAACTTGAGCTTCGACTCTTTTAGTGTCTTCTCTGTAGATTGCAACAGGTTGGGCTTTTAAAGCAAAATTGACATGGAGCACTTGAGCAATCCGTCTAGTTTAATGGGACTTTGTCATCCGAATTGGCTCCCTCAGCTCCCAATTCCCTTACCTAACTGGTTTTCGAATTTTGTAAACTTTCCTGTTGATCAAGACACCCATTTTCTTCATTTTACCTGTTGTCCTCCTTTATTCGTTACCTACACTATGTAGGTAACTATTAAGGAAGATGGAATCGTGCTAATAAAGATGATAGATAATGAGCGTATAATACGGTTGAAAATATTGAAGATGGGAGAGAAATTAATTTGAAAAAAAAAAAGATTGGGAGTTATTGGGGAACATGGGCCGTAAGTTTAGGGGAAATACAGAAACGCTTGTACATCAGTTACAACTGGTAATTTTGAAATTAATTTAAGCTACTAAAAATAAATAAAATAAAAGGTAGCTATTATTAATAAATAAGTCTTAGAGGTAGTTATGTCCAGTAAATTTTCCTTAAAAAAAACAAATTTAAGGTGAGGCCCACTCTTCTATAATAGTAGAGATTAAAAAAATTAAGGTGGGCTCCGCGTGGAGAATTAGAAGACAGTTGCAAAAAAAAAAAAACAATAAGTTGGGGTCCACGTGAAGAAGTAGGAGACAATTGCTAGGGAAAAAATTAAGGTGAGGTCCACTTGAAGGAGTAGGAGAAAATTGCAACAGAAAAAATAGGATATTTAAATAATGATAATAAGTTCAAAAAATGGTAAAGGTACGCTTAGAGAAAATGTAAAGAAGAGAAGTTCGGGAAAAAAAATGACGATTTAAATTGAACACAAAAACTGCTAAAGAAGTCATAAAACCAAAAGATTTAAAACTTATACCTTTGGGTATAAGTTTAGACACATACGTCTCACACCAATAATGAGGAATAACATCAAGAAGACGAAATATAAATGGTCTTCTATAATGGTAAATTAAAGAAAAAAAATTAAGGTGGGGCCCACTCTTCTATAATAGTAGAAAATTTTAAAAAAAAATAAGTTGGGGCCCACTTTTAAATAAAAAAAAACAAATTTAAGGTGAGCTCACTCTTCCATAATAGTAGAGATAAAAAAAATTAAGGTGAGAGTCACATGAAGAATTAGGAGATCCACCTCCTACTCATGGAAAAAAAAAAATAATAAGGTGGGCATCCACATGTGTGTTGTGGGTCCTACCAAAACTTTCTCCCCATTTTTTAGGCTCATTGTCACTTATGCCCTTATTTTGTGTTGCTATTTAATTTTTGTCCCTAAAAAATAAAAAAATAAAATTGTGGGGTATAAATTTATATTTTTGCATCACAATATCTCACAAGTTATGTTTCGCACCATTAAAAACTTATGGTCACTAGGCAGAAAATTTAGGAAAAATAACAGCCTATGTCTATTTGGAAAAAATATTTACTGGGAAATGACTCATATTTTTAATATTACCCAAAATAACCCTTTTATACATTATTATACACTTTTATATAAGATCGACACATTATTTACAATAAGTGTATAATGTTGTATATCGTGTGTATAAACACTATTATAAAAAAAGTTGGCTATACAGATGTAAATTAAAAGTATAACTACGTGGATATAATATTTTATGCTGGATTGTATATTATTGAAATTATTCTTAAAATTAATTGCTAAAGGCAAAAATTAAATACCAGCCCATTTGAAGGACAATTCGTGCAATTTCTTCCATTTTTTTACTTTTTAATTTGTAATAGACAAATTTCCTTTTTTAAAACTAAACTATATAAAAGCATGAGTTGAAGAAGTGGATCGTCAACCAAGGAAAATTTGGTCAAAGCACTTGCCATTGAATAATTTCATTAGTTAAAAGTAGAATCTTACTGTAGCTTAGTATTAAATATATTCGTATTTTCCCTATTTTGCCCCTGCTCATAAAAATTGCATCACAACAGATGATGTCATTTCAAGTGGCAGGTATTAATTATGTTTTTGGTCACGTGTCACTTTTACACTCCTTTTACTTTTCACTATTTTATCATGCTCACATAATTCCACTTAATAGACAAATAACATTTGTGTATATATATTAATGTTCATCTATATGTATGCATCGACAGTACAAATTTAGGTATATTTATTAGCAATATAAAATATATATATATATATATATATATATATATATATACTATCACCGCCCAATACATAAATCTTTATAATTATATACAATTACATACACTATATGATCTAGGGCATACGCCATCTAGTTATCAAGATAAGAACACAAGAAGACAGGTCAGTCAACATGCATTATTTTAATGAAAGAAAGAAAATTCCTTTTCGGTTAGGAAAAAGAACACATCCAATTGACTTGATCGTGGACTCAATTTGGATTTTCCACAAAATAGAAGAAAAGTTTGTCAATCCACATATAATTTGCTGGCTGCTTTCTTGTACCCGACACGTGGCATGCATTTTTTCCACAAAACAGAACAAAATTCATCAACTTTGCACATATAATATGCCTTCCTCAACAACGCAGTGCACAACACTGAATGGACAGCCTTGTGCACAAAACATTCCACATTAACAGATTCGAGGAAGGGCCGCATCCTAAGGGTTGTGATGTAGACAATCTACCCTAAAGAATGGATTAGTGTCTGCTTTCACGGCTCGAACCAGTGACCAAAAGGTCACACGAAAACAATTTTACTGTTGCTCCAGCCAGTAATTAATAGAATATCTTGATTACTATAATATGCAGGGACGGATTTATGTTGGTCCAAGGGGTGTCACGTGACACTGCTTTATCGAATTTTTTTTACTAGATATACATATATAAAAAATTAATGGAATGAAATTAAAAGATAAAATTAATAAAGTGACACTCCTTCTGAACAAGGATGTGCGCTGGGCTGTTGTTCAGGGGCTCCATTTCTAGCGCGATGTTGCGAGTTCGAACGCGTGGAGTCTCCTTTTTTTTTTTTTGGCTTAAAATCCTAAATCAGTAAAACAACTAAACTATAACTGCCATAAAACGGCATTGGGATAAAGATAGTCTTAAAACCAGTAAAACCATTGTAGCCGTTTCCTACTCTAATTCTACACCAAATTGGTCAACTTCAAAGCTAAAACCCTAAAAAGAACTCATAGCCTTAAAAATTCTTTTATCAATTAGAATATAATTGATCGCTGCCCACTTTTCAAATTAGAATATAAGTTATTCTCGTACCCAATTACCACATCAGGTTAGCACTTTCTTCACCATAATATTTTATTAAGTGCTTGCAATTTTTTCATGAAAGTAATTTATTTTCTTTCTACTTTCCACAATGAAATTATTTAGGTTCAACAACAACAACAACATACCCAGTGGAATTATTTAGGGTTCATTCTATTGATATTCAAATTTACTTATGTTTTATTGTTTCTTTACGTTTTTTAATCCTCGTAAGAGCTGTACATGGATTTGTTATTTTACGTCTTGCTAATATCGAGACGGTTAAAATTTCAATTTGAGAACATAGTTTCATTTTATTTTCTAAAGCCATCCATAACACAATAGTTAATGCAATTATATATTATAGTTACTAAACTAATCAATATTTATAATTATATCCTATTTATGTATAGTACACGAATCCTATCGAATTTTAGAATTAAAAATGAGAAAAAGTCTAGATTATCAAAGGGAAAAATGCTTACAAACTTTTTATGTCTTATAAGTTATAACCAAAAAGAAGTTAATTCTATCATTCTATCTCTAGATAAATATTTGATCCTTAATTACTAATTGTGCAGATTACATCACATCAGCCTAAATTTCAATAGAGCAATATTATCATGAAGTATCTTCCAAGAGTCCAAAGCCAAGTTCAACAACTCCAGATTCAGCTGACTTGGGAGAAAGGACTAATGAGCCGGAACAACATTGACAAAATGAAGGAATTGATTTAAATTTCATACCAAAAGCGGCGTACACAGAATTTTTCATAAGCAGTGTCACCATGTAAAAAAATAAACAACTGAATAAATCACTATAATGCTTATAGTGATTTATTCAGTTGTTCATTTTTTTACATGGTGACATTGCTTATGAAAAATCCTGCGTCCGCCACCGCAGATGGTTTAGTGTATACTACCTTTCATCATGTCGACGTTATGCACATAAAGCACAATAAAATAAAATAATCATAATAACAACTTTCATGTGTTTACAATTTCTGATAGGTGGTAGAACAAATTTAGACTTCAAATTACTGTAAGGTATTGCAAGAAAATGGAGGAAACATGAAATTACATCAGAGTTGAATTATCATCAACTATTTTAATGACCAGCGTCTATGTTCAAGTCTTTTAGTTTGGTCTATTTTACAGAATAGATGAACAGTAACCTTTCATATTGTTCTTTCCTCGTAAAAGACATAAATAACCTGAGCTTAACGTATCATGCCCGACGAGAAGTTCTCAGTAGTCCAAAAAATAATCCTTTCAGAAACCAGTGCACGAAGAACACAAAAAACAACATCTGAGTTCTTTAAAATAAGCAATTTTTAACTTTTAAAGAATTTTACCAATCTCGAAGAAAGCAGAACCGCCACCACCAACGGCAAAATAGAGGTGGAGGAGGAGGGAGCAGGAAGAAGAAGAGCAAATAGGAGGACCTAAGTACGTACGGATGATCGATGAAGATAAATTCTTGAGATCTCCTTCCATTTGAAGGTCCGCCGTTAATTACAATGGCAAGAACATCTTGCATTAAGAAAGAACAATGAATAAGTTGGTAGATAATGAAAATCACTCTGTTATAATTAATTAGTGAATTTATATGCACAAAAAACATAGACAGTTAAATCTATAAAATACCAAATTTGGATCTTTTGGGATGCAATAAGAGTTAATCACGTTGGCGGCACTTGATCCTCGGGAGAAGTAACTTTTTTATATTGGCTCGACAATGGTGATTCTATCAATTGTCCATGTGAATTTGTTAATAGGGTTTTCATCATACCTATAAGTTGCTTACTCGACGTGTGTAACTAACTAATACCTTGAGAGAAAAAAGCACGCAAAAACATCAGAGAAATAGAAAAATAGGAAGATGAACGCATGCAACCATAAATAACGCACTTGCATTGTTCACAAATCCAGAAATGATGTACAATTCAAGCTTGGTAAATGTCAATAGAGGAAACTATCTTACATAGACACAAGAATAACTTCAAACTCCGTGCATTTAAGCGAGTAGAACTGTGCATTCTACTACAAATTACATCCATGAATTTTTTTTGATAACCAAAATCACATTCATGAATATATCCACACAAGATGAATTTCATGGTACACTTTAATTTGTACATGGATGCTATTTCAGAAGGAATTGCATGTTCAAATGATCTACAACAATACAAACAGATTAAACTAAATTTAACAAAGTAAAATAGAAATAATCACTAAGCAAAGCTAAAAATTCAAATGAGGGAGAGAATTGGAGCTTGTGTATACACCTAATTAGAGAGAAGGATCGAGAAGCATCCAAGAGGAGTTGCACTGATGCGGTGGCTGTTGGGCTTGTACTCTGACATGTTGAAACCACTCTTTATAATACTATAAATACAATACATGTATGTAGGCTTTAGTTAGATACTAGATAGTGAGCGCGGGCCCGACATTCCGGCTTAAATGTACTTTTATGTGAACAATATCACTTAACAATCCGATAATTTAGAAAGAGATAATTATGAAACTACAATAAGTTAAAAATATGATCCTATAAGAATAGGATGGTAGCAAGCACAAAACAAAACGAAGCTTAGTAAAACTAATCAACTGATAACAATTCAACTCTTAAGAATGAAAAACATGTTATGACTGCATATCCTTCTGTTCAAGATGTGTTTAAATGGGAGCAGCATGCCGAAATATATTTTTCCCATCAAGACTAATTTACACAAGAAAATGGTGAAATTTTCTAAGAATGTCTTTCTGCTTGCTGCTTTTGCTTTAGTTGAAGAAAGATCAATACATGTGCAAAGACCAAAAGGCATAACCAGCTCACAAGTATCTTTCAAGACATGCCCCTATCTATTTTAGTTTTCTGAAAAATGGAGAAAGAAGGTGCAACATGTTAACGTTGCAATCTCAGTTTGATATAAGATACCATTTCAATGAGTCAAAGATTGAAGCACCAGTAAATTAATACATATAGTTTTTTGTCCATGTGAACCACCGTGTCTCTCGATATAATATAGCTTATGATTTTTGTAAAGGAAGAAATTCACAGAAGGATGCAACTAAGCATATTAGAAGAAGCACGGACGGAAAGCTCAAAAGTTAAACTAAAGTTTGACAAGAACACTGATAGAGCGTGCCTGTGCTCAATATCTGACAGACTCATTTTTTTCTACTCTACTGCGAAACATAACAAAACTAAAGAATTAACAAATCAGAATTCTTCAAATTCTTTAATGTATGAGGATATGTCCTCATCTTGAACTACCACATGGAGCCTTGAAGCTTTTAAATCTCGGTTATCAGTCTGCATCAACTGCTAAGAGTCTTCAAATCCTTCGACGCATGAGGGCATGTCCTCATCTTGAACTACGACATGAGCCTTCAACTTCTAAATGAAGTGTCGATCTTGGTATCAATCCGGTAAATTGGCTGCTTCATTTCAGTATCAGCAAAATATATGAGCACTTCCTTTATATGTTACCAATGCTCTCTGGAAACTCCGTCCTCTTAAGTGTAGCTTAATGATCTCTTTATCATCATCCTTCTTTTTCCATGTTTCTCCACATCCACTATTAACCAAATCACTGGGAAAAATTGAAAGTGATCAATGAAACAAATTAAAGATGATACTGTAAATGAAGTCAACTGATTTCATGATGTAGAACAATTTTCAGAGTTCCATAATTTTCACATGGTGAAGTATTAGAAATTATGGTACCAAAACTAATACCTTTAACTTGTTTGTGCCACAATTTCCTCTATAACAGAAGATTAATAACTTGCAGTTCCTTCTAATTATTCAAAAGTCGAGAATATAAAAATTCTGAAAGAAAATGGGAAACAGTCAAATTTCTGGAGTTTTATTATCTCAATAGTGGAAAACTCAACGTGATACGAATTGAATACATCCTCAATTATCATTTGGCCAAAGCACTAGTTTCAGTGAGCTCCAATAATTCACACACAGAGTGCCATATAAAAAGTTGGGTGTATACCTTTACCTATCCGGTACAACTTCCACTAAAATAGAGGATGTATCAATTAGGTTTTTTTTATAGTAATTAAAAGCTAAAAACATCAATAATCTTTGGAGTAATATTTTGTCTGCATTATTGCACCATTTAAGCAAAGCTAAAAAATGATATCTGAAGCAAACTTCCAATTTCTGCCTTATATTAATACTAACTACCACAATAGTTTCCTTCAGTAAGCAGGGATATCTCCTCCACAAATCCCACGACGATGTAAAATAGCTGCAAATAGACTAACATTAATGGATGAAATTTCCTTCACATATGATGCATATATATAAGTTGAAGAGTAAATTAAAAAGTAATGAGTCAATGTCAATGTAGAAGCTTATCGTGAGTGACGATAGCTATGGACATACAGAGAAGAGATAAAAAAAAGTCGAGGAGGGAATGATCCATTTATGAGTTCACAACTTTTTTTGGTTCAATGGTCCTATGTTAGGAATATTCACAGGCCGTGGTAAAAATTGTATTCAACAGTTGAATTCTTCTACAAACAGTTCCTTTTGCTGCAGGCATGGTCCATTTAAGTTCAACCAGAGAGGAACATTTATCATAACTGAAAGGATAATGCTTCCTAAATAAGCATGGTCTAACCTGTATGCTTATAGCTGAAGTGGCTTGGTGGCAGTTTAGATGGCCTGTATGAAGTCCCCTGGAAAAAGTCACAACAGAACAGATTATTTACGCACCTGTTCTAAACGTTTTCTAACTTGATGGTAAAACTATATAGATCAGAAGTTTTAGTATATCCACTAAATAACCCAGTCAATTAGCTTACAAGAATTTGTGAACCAAATTTTGCATTTTCTCAAGGTAAAAATAATTCAACAACACCAGTTCACTTATATAAGAAAACATATCCAAGGATGCAAGGCTATGAAAATGCATTTTCAGTAGCTAGAACGTGTAACTCATTACATGAAAGTCGATATGTCAAAGAAACTTTACTCATTCATTTATCACTTAACCCCCAGAACAACATCAACTACATGGAGTGAAACCAAACACCATGTCCACAACTTTATTACATATATAGAGAGCATATTGATGCCAACCAGCATCTCATGGAGGCACAGAGCAGCCATGGCAATGTCATATTCTCCCCAACCTTGTACTCAGGAATGTAGTCTTTGGTATTATTGTTCATGTTTTCGAGTCTATGGTTAAGCAAACCAGCAGTATCTCATAAAAAAGGCATGATATAATAGCATTGACCTTATATAACTTTTCATGCCCCATTGCTTGGTCAAATTTTGGCCAAATTTCTACTAAATGCATCAACAACGACCTGCAGAGGGAGAGATAGAGATTACATGAACAAAAATAGATTATTAGATGGGAGAGTAAAAATGGAAAATATCCTTGAAATCCTCAGCTTTCATAACCAGCAATCTAAAAAGAGTAAAATTCAATAAATTGAGTTCATTCTTTACCTGATGTCTACTTAAAACATTACTTCATTTTCTGATTCTTTTCGATACAGAAACCTGCATTTCAAGAATAACCAAATGATAGAACTTTCTTTTGTGGACAAAGTAAATGATTGAACTTGAACTACACATAGGCTAAGATAGTACTTATGCTCCAAATCCACACATCACATGCTTACAAAGATTATAACTTGCTGCCATTTTGAGCTAATATCTCCATACAAAAATTAAGAAGTGCAATGTACGCTTGCTGGTAAAAGAAAAATATTTAAGTAGAAAGAAAAGTAGCATCTTTACTTAACAAATGCAGTATCATGTATTGTGAATCGTACTTTAATGTTTTATTGCTAATTAGCACCTCATACATCCCGAATTTAGTAGCCTGAGTCAAAATTATGGAACCTCAAAATGTGCAATCAGACTCACAATTTAAAACAATAACAAATAGATCATCCATAAAACTTTGGAACCATACGATTACTTACCTTAATGGAGCATATTGAAGCTGTAAAGTTATGACGAAACCCAATTTTCTTATGTCTAAAAAAAAATGTGTCGAAGATTCCGTAAAGTGAACTGCCTTTTTAGTTATGGAGATGAAAATAAAACAGAGAGCTATTAATTAAAAGAAAATGAAATTAAAGAATACACCAAATGAGGTAAAAAAAAAACATAATAAATCAGTTAAAAAATTAGTTTAAGTGCACAAACACGGATGACAACAATTTGTATTTCACATGTTGAGTCGCATATCCAATTAGTAAAGCATCTTTCTTACCTTGCAGTTATTAAGGAAGTGGACTTGTTAGCCAACAATTAGTTTCTCTGGTAATTCACTTATGGTTCGACTTTTGCTATGGTGATGTACTATTTCTGACTAACAGGTAGGTATTCCTGCTTTGAGTAATTTTTGTCTTCTCTTCCAATCACTTGGTGATTTCTTGGTTTAATGTTCTTTGTATACGAACATTTTACCCAACACAGGCTACAAATGGCAAGTGCAACCCGGGGTAGAGAACAATCGCTTCTTAATATGACAAGTGATAGTAGTATCCACACACGCTCAAACTAATACATATATGAGCCTGGTGACACATAGGCTTTTAAGAAATACAAAACCCAATTACCTGAGTGGATTTCAGGAAAAGCATGATCATGCAGTTTCTTTTTGACATCTTGGAAAATTGCTTCTAATTCAAACAAAAACTTGTGGTTCGAAGATCCCTTTTTCATGAATTTCAACCCAGTAATAGCCCAAAAAGAAAAGAGAACTGTATAGACTAAAGTTGAATGAAACAGAAATATCGCACTACGATAGGAAGAACTGCCTTTGTCCTGATCCAAATAGAACAGCATACCTCAATATCAACTAAATTCATTTGTCTGATATTCTCCCTAATGGCGTTTGGATTGCTACTTTATTTTCTCACTTGGATAAGCTGATTTCCTGACCATTGTAGCTTAGCATTTGTTTTCACTATTTTGAATACACGCAAAACAAATAGCACCTACAATCATCAGTGATGTTAAAAGGCTCACCTTGTACTTGAGTTTCATGGAATCTCTGTGACACCTTCAGCATTGGACGAATTTGAATGACTTGGACACAGGGAGTTGGTGTCTTGGTCTTTCGGAAGTGAATAGCATTACAAACAAATAAGAAAAAAGGAAGAGAACAAAAATAAAAATTGATAGTCCAATCAAGGAACACGAAGTAGAATCTCAAAATACAACACATATACTTCACAGGGAAAGTAACTAAACCAGTTGCAGCCTTTCAATCCCAATTATTGCTTTTAAATTGTTTGGTCCAATTCTGAGATGAAGATTTGATTTCATTTCTTGTTTGATGATAATGCAAAGTGCTAAGTCTTGTAATTGATTTACTATTATGTGGATAGTATAAGTTAAAGCTGTAATTTTGACGTTTGACAGTGTTATTTTAGCTCAACTAGTATTCATACCCGCGCGATGCGCGAAAAATTTGAAGAATATATTTATGACAAATTTTAATCTGACTTGTTTAAGTACATTGAATCATATAATATTACTTTAACAAAATTCAATTGTCATCTTATCTTCTAATGCAATGTATTTAATAACAAAACCTTTATGAAGTTAGAAAAGACGAATGATAAGTGCTAGAATATCTTGTTAGTTCCTTAAATAGGTATGGAGTTTCTTTTACTCCCTTAATAATATTTTTATTTAATTTTGATCAAAATTATATCATGATTTTCATGGGTGACAATCATTTTTTCCTCTAATTTTGCTTTAAAAGTTAAACACCTCTCCCCGACTTTAAACAACGACATTCCCCCCTCCCTCCCCACCACCACTCCCGCCTGCCCCCACCATCTCAATTGAACTTTGAAGTACCCTTTTACCCTCTATTATTGACCTTTTTCTTGTTTTAGTTTTTTAATATTAAGATATAACTTTTTCTACCCCCACGCCCATCTCAATTGAACTTTTAAGTACCTTTTTACCCTTTATTATTGACCTTTTCTTGTTTTAGTTTTTTAATATTATGATATATATATTTTTTCTCTTGTTGACAGCGCCCCCCCCCCCCCCCCCCCGACCCTTTTCATTTTTTAACCATTAGTAAGAACTATTTTCAGTTGCATATGATAAAAGAACAACTATAAGTAATTTCTAAGGAACTTAATTAATGAGGAAAAAGATTATTTATCCTCCCATATCTCTTGGCAATTATATATTGGAATCGTGAATCCAACGATATCTCACGTCTGCGGTCTGTCTCTCATATCCATTTTCTTAAAATTCTAAATTCTTCACTGATTAATTAGATGTATATTAGATCTATTCTCTAAAATTAAATACAACATCTGAAAGTCCCAACCATATATTATGGACTTAACTTTACTTATATAATAAATGAAGTAAAAATATGAAAAATAACTTTTGAACATGTATAATTTTAATAATTGAGCATAATAACATTTTAATTAGAAATTATTCGTATAAGTAATTTTGATGTATGTAACATAAAAAAATAATTATTAAAAATAGTTATATAGATTATAAAAATTCCGTAATGAATTTCAAAAAATGATATAGTTAGAAAATATTACATTAATGGTAATCAAAGCTCTAATAATTTAATATATCGCCCTACTGTTTATCAATTAAGTCTTATAGTATTTTTAGTTAAATTATCTTATCTTTAAAGTTAATTCAAAGTATACACACCCTTATAATATTTATTTTCATTATTAAATGTTTTAAGAATGCAAAAATCATCAAAATGCACACAAATTTAAATTAACTATATTCAGTTTAAATTCTAATTCAAACATTAACCGCAATTGTGTAATTCTTTTTATTTATTATGTTAAGCTAGCCATTAATTCAATTCAATTTCAAATATTTTATCTTTTAATTTAAATAAATTTTTTATGCAATTCAAACAATATTAGCTTTCAAGTCAAATTCAAATTCCTTTATCTCAATCAAATATTATTACTGTAATGCTTATTAACTTGTTTCAATAGTGGTACATACATGATTTTCTCTTGATGTGACACTCGACTTCATGTCCTATGACTATTATCCTTCTTCTGTATAGGTTTTATGTATTAAGATCTCCAGAATTATTTTCATTATTTGATATTTTTAGTTTTTTGCTGGATTAGCTTGCCAAAAAAAAAAAAAAATCTAGCATATATTTTCAATGTTTTATTTGAAAATTCAAACATACATATCTTGAAAAGTCAAACATACATTTCATGACTAAGTTAATCTTGTTAGATATATGTCATTTTGAAATTCAGCATGCATTTCATATTTTTAAATTGTGTGTGTGTGTGTTTTTTAACTTGATCTTTTTGTTCAAATACCTGACACTTTGAATTTATTATGGTCATACTATTATTTTATTACTTGCTTCTTTTAATATGTTGTGGAATTATTTCTTAATTTTAACACTTACTAACCAATCAAATTGTCAAACAAAAAATGAACTTTCATCTTTCGATTAATCGAATATTAATATTACAAATTCTCGTTAGACCATCTTGTTGAAGACGTTCATGCAGCTATATTAGTTGATAAAAATACTTTTTTAGGTAAATGCTACTAATAGTTTGTTTAATAAAATCTTTGTGCTTACTATTGATCGCAAAATCTTGTTCAAAGAAATTAAAGATGAATGCACATAGCTTAAACTCTGAGAATAAGAGTAAGAATTTTTTTTCCTTCTGGAGTGATATATATATACACACACATATATATATTAAGAAAAAAAATCAGATGTTCAAGTAATATGTGCTTCTTTATACACGAAACTTTGTGCATGACTCTCTCTAAGCACGAACCGCCTATTAAGTTTCATCATGCTACCTTATCCATCCATGACTTCTCGTGGTAACAACTCCACTCTAATATCTTGAGCCCTGTCACTTGTCAGTCAAAATTAATCTTTTAAAGTAATAAATTTGAGACATTGAGAAACAAACTCAATTAATCCTCATTGGCGATAGAATTTATCTTGAGACTTTCTACTGCACATAAATCCAATAAAAATGTTGTAGAAAAGTTGAAATGCACCAACAAAACCAACAGTAATCAATTTACATAAGTAGTGTGATTAGAAACGTGAATAATGAGGATTGTAATGCGTTAAAACAAAAATAAAAACTACCCCTTTAAAGAATCTAGAAAGTAAAAAAGCGCAGTCTGGTGCCCTAAGCTCCCGCTATACGTGGAGTCCGGGAAAGGGCCGGACCACAAGTTTATATTCTACGCAGCCTTATCTTGCATTTTTGCAAGAGGTTGTTTCCACGGCTTGAACCGTGACCTCCTAAAGAATCTAGAAAATATCACAAAAGAAAGAAGAATGATCAGGAGCGAACCAAATAATTTCAATAAACTAATAAAAACAATATGAGAATAAGAATTATAATTTTCATATTATTGCAAATGAAAAAACTACTAAGCTTTGAATGTTGGCTCCCACATTAAGGGATTAAATAGGAAAACGAAAAGGAGATATGGATAAGGATAATAGAATCAAATTTCAAAAAGATTATATTTCTATTCAAAAAATTTACATTTAATTTCAAACACGTTATCTTTCAATAAAAATTATTATATAGCATAAACATTGCACTTATCTATTTATACTAAAATTCCGAACATTTAATTTCAAACACGTTATCTTTCAGTAAATATTATTATATAGCATAAACATTGTACTTATCTATTTATACTAAAATTCCGAAATGTTTGCTTTGGTCTCCTTTTTTAAACTCGATCTGCCTTATCTCCAAATAGGAGATAAACTCAAATTTTAACACATCATTTCAATTTCAAATAAGAATATATATTTGTAGTCTTGTGTTTAAATTTTAAATTATCAAAGCTATCACTTTTTTTTTTTAATTTAAAAGACAAATAAATATGTATGTCATAGGCAACACAATTGTTATCCACACCCCAACCCCCATCAATTTGTTTCCACGCCTAATGCCCCCATCCCTGCTGCTCTTATTTTTGTTTTTCTTCATCATGTTAAAATATGCTTCTTTAAGATGATAAATAACCACATAAAAGATTTTAAAAAAAAATAGAATAAAAATGCTACGAAATCTGAGGACTAAATTTTTGATGTATCCAAATTCGAATTTCTTATCCAATTCAAAATTTTACATTTTTATTGGATTTAATTTGTATTATCGGAAATTGGTAGGAATACTAAATTATTTGTTAGAGAGTAATTGATGTAATTTGATGTAATTTAATATCCAACTCATTCTTGTTATTTTCAACTCACTTCTTTTAAAGAATCAATTTAATATTTAATAATCCATTTAATATAATACTTCATTTTAGTTTTGATGAATGGATTTGTTACGATAAGTTTAGATAAGTTCCATATATTTAGGCTTAGATAAGCTTGATGTATTTAAGCTTAGATAAGCTTTATTGTTGAAATTTTCAGATTTATCTTTTTATTCAATTTCAATTTATTTTTATATATAGATTCTAAATTCAAAAATGTTATTACAATTCTCATTAACTTTGTCTTAAAATTGCCAAGTGATTTGTTTTTAGCTTGCCACTTGGCTTAACCACATTGTTTGTACCTCTCATTTTTTATATATATAGACTAGTATTCGTACCCGCGCGATGCGCGGCTAGTATCGAATGAAGCTAATCATAGAAAATTATTTGCTTATTTGTTAGATATAATAAAAAATTATCATATATCACTGACATATTTAAAATTAATAAATTTTTGAAATATTAAATTAGAATTTTACTTATTTGAACACATTAGATTATATTAATTTAACAAAAGTTAATTATCATCTTGTGATGATTAACCTTGTTCATTACACAATCCTGATTAATTATTGTTATATGACATATAAAAAATCATCTGATTATAAAAAAAAGTTTTATTTTATATAATTATTTGAAAAGCAAAGAACTTGTTACTGCTGTGTTTTAAAGTTACCCACATGAGAAATTTAATTATTTATGTTTTAAATTTTTAATGTGGTAATTGAATTTCTTTATACTCCATGTTTTAAATTTTGGCTCTATTTATTGAGTCTTCCGTTATGCGGTCTTATTCATAATATAGTTTTTATGAGCAATAACTCATTCTCACAGTCTTTTTTTTTTTTACGCATTTTCTCAATAAATAACATCATCTAATCCAACTCCCACACCCTCATCCCCCACCCTGCATCCCCCTCCTCCAGTTTGCATGATCTCCGAACATTTACTTATTCGCTTATTCTCTTGCAACAATAATGGACCAGCAAATGGTCATGGATTTTATTTTATGTCACTTCCCCTTGTAAATGACGGTATAAGTCCTTCACATTTCTAATTTGGCATTCTCATTTTGTAATTTTAATAGAGTGATAGGAATTGAAAGCAAAATGACGGATTGAACTTGATTTTAAATCCACACAAACATATTCATACGTGCAAGACATATTTTTCATCAAATTATTATCACCATTACAATTTTTTAATTCATATATACTCGTGTACATTCAAGAACACATAGGTTTTAATTGCATGCAATTCTTCTTCTTTTACTTTTTTTTTTAAATCACGTCATATTTACCAAAGCAAATACAATTTATTTTAGGAAAAAACTTATTTAAAGTAATAATAAAGGAAAAGGCATGCATACACTTGTAATATGCATACAAATATTAGCATTATAGAGAGAAGATTACAACAAATAAAATGAAACAAAAAATAAGATATACCATGGCTAGAAAAAAAATAAAAAATGAACCCTTCTTATACCACGGCTAGTAATAACTCATTCAATGTGGAAAACTTATAAGTATGAATCGAGCTAATTATCCTACTATTTTCCTAAATAATTACCAATATACTTGTTAAACTAAATATTAAAGATGTTAAAGATTAAGAATTTACCATATAAACGTGCTTGGATGTACTGCTCAATTCAAGTCATTTTCACTCTTGAAAGATCATCATTTTTTATGATGCGTAATCCTTTTACTTTTCAATTTTAATTAATTAAGTACATTTTTATGAAAAAATATATTTTGAGAAGTAAGTCATTGTTATAGCAAAGTAATAAGAGCTTTTGAGGAAACAATTAATATATAAATTGAGTTTCCTATTAAGAATCGAAGTTGATCCAATTTTTATATAAATTGAGTTTCCTAGTGAAAGACACTTATTTATTCACCAAAAGCTCGGGTAAACACCTTCATTTTCTAAAATAAGTGTTTTTCAAAAAAAAAAAACACTTTTAGCATTTGAAAAGCTTGGCAAATAGACTATACCCAATTTAATTCTTCTTCAGTATTGTGGTTTACCAGCTGCTTGTCACTTGGACAACTAAGGATGTTTTTCTTTAAGAACAAATTTTTCTTGCTACATCTACTTTTGAGTTTTAATATGTATATACTATATACTCATCTTGTCAGCCATGGAAGAAGTTCACATTTCCTCTTCATGATTTTGATTTTTCGATCTCTTGTTTTAAATTGATAGACCTGAATTAATATTTAAATTATGAGAATAAGAGAAAAATAAGATTAAAAAAAATGGTTAAATATCAAGAATCTACTATCTAAACGTCTCTACTATAAGTAATGCCTGATAGTCACATGTACTTAAATCATCTATCATTGAAACTCAAAATTAACCAATAGTCTTTCATTATCCTCACTTTTCTTTCATTTAGCATGTAAGTCTCTCGATACATACATGTGTATTTTAAGTCAATCATTGTAAATTTTTAATTTTAAATATCAAATTTTAATTGCAATCAAAATTGTAATTCATAACCAACTTAAACTGAATTAGACGAAGAAAAAAATATGCTGATGCCCAAACTGCAAAGAAAGGGGTGTCGTCTGACTTTCATTTCCTACTCATAGATCATTAGATATATCTCACCAAAAAATAAAAAATTTCCCATTAACTTTATAGATGAGTAAATTTATTATCGTTCCTATCCTTAAATTTTAATAGTCAAATTGATAAACAATTTTCAAGAGTTGAGTCATATTCTTACCTTCCGTTGTCGCTAGTACGTTTAAGGTAGTGTCATCATCATTCATTAAAAATCAACATTGTAAAGCCTGAAATTCACGAAGGAAATCAAAGTTAATAATTGGCACAAAATTTTGTTGTTACGTATTCTGATTATATTTATTGTACTTTTATCATAAAAGTGAAGAAATAATTAGCTTTGAGAGTCAAAATGCATAAAAGAAGTCTTCTATACAATTTATTTCAATACCTATCAATAAATAGAGAGATATCACATTAGCTTACCGAGATAAATCCATAAGATATCTCTTCGAAATATATACAACTAATTAACGCATAAATCAAATTAGAGGGTATTTGTTAATAAATCATAAGGCGTTGGACTGAAAATGAATTCAAATTCAAATCTGCATTTTTTGTATACACAAATTCTTGTATGATGCTACTGTAATAATTTTCAGGCAAAAAATATGAATTTTTCATATTTGATAAACGCTAAATAATGACGAATTACATAGCTAAATTTTCTATCAGTGTTCCTTCCTCATTTTCTCCTTTCTTGCAAGCTTATTTAATTATGCAATACTCAACTTCTCCACGAGGACAGATCGATTACATTTTTGTCTAACCTTAAAGCTTTGGACATCAAATTGGCATTGAATCGTCTTCGTTTTTCTCCTGCTTGAGGAAATTGATTGACATTATTGTGCTACTCCACACAATATAATGAAGGACAAAAAGTTATGAAAATAAGAAAGCTTTATAAGAATTTAAATTTGATTCCGACATGAATTACATGATCATGAATAAAAATTCAAAAAGCTTTAATTCTCAGTTAGTATTCATGTGAGAACATTCTTTCAACCCAGTGTGAATGCAATGTCATACTTTGAGATTCTGCTTTCAAGTCTTTAATTCATAATTCTTCAAATATTGTAAATGTAGTTTCTGAAACAAATTGGAGTTGTTCTTGATGTTCATCAATCAATACCCATCGGTAAATTCCATCCTATAAAATATCATTTTTCCATACAAATATAATGGAGTACTAATGTTGGAAGTAGTATATAAGAAATAACATACATTTCGGTCTGTCTCTATTCCATAAATAACTACTTCCAACTCCAAGCTGCTGTAAAATTTGCAATGTGAAAATAACTGCAAAACCAAAATAAAGCAAATCATGATCCCTCATGCGATCAAAAAAGGAAAAAATAATTACACATCATACGACAAAAAAAAAAAAAAAACATTTCGCATAGAAATGTAGATTAATCCCAAGGGAGGTCCAAGTAAAACTATTTTTTAACTATTTACCACAGATAATAGATTGACACGGTTTTCCACGCATTCATTCCTAAGAGCAAAATAGTGGAAAAAGAATAAGAAGAAATAACAATCCGCATCTCTATCACCCTCACGAGTCACGACCAATCATGGGAAAATATTTTCATCTTAATTCAAGCCTACTGTCCTCCTTATATATAGAAGATAAGATTGATTTGTTATCTTCTAATTCAAATTCAAATTTTTTTAAATCTCTTTCAAATCAAATTTTGTGTTTATCTTAATTAATATATTCTTATATTTCATTTAAAAATCAAATTTACATTTTTATTAACTCAATTCAAATTCGAATTAGTTTCATAACATCTTCTCCCTTTTCCTGTAATCTGTGCATTTGAATCAAAATCTGTAGAATTAAGGAGTAGTGATATAAGAAGAGTCCTATATTGATCCAAAGACCGATAGAAGTTGATATGTTTTAAAACTCAAGCCTTTATCCTATAAAATTTGGTTTAAAATTTAAAAAGCCTCATTAGTTATCTATTATTAATTGTATGCATACTTTATTGATTTTAAATTGTATTATCGGACATTGAGAGGAGTACTAAATTATTTGTTAGAGTAATTGAAGTGGTTAGGAGTCAATACTATAAATTGAATTAGTTATCATATATGCATGAGTTCTGAAATGTGCATAATTTGTAGAATTTTTTCTTTTCTTTTTGGTCTCTAGTTAAAATAGAAAATTATTTGGCAACAAAATATATTTTTCTTCTTTACCGTAGAATGAAACTTATACTACAAAAACAAAATAATTAATTTCTTATCTTGTAACATTTTCAATACTATTATGTTTATCTATTGGTAACTCAAATTTAACTTTTTTTCATCCAAATTCAAAAAGTTTATTACAATTCTTATTGAGTTTTTCCTAATTATCGCGTAAAAAATATACTCATTAATTTACTTATTGAAATACATTTTATACTTACGGGTAAATGTTTTTAATTACTTAGGTTCGAATTTTCAGATCACGTAAGCTCAAACTAAATTCAAAACCACTTGTTAGATAAGTAACGAATAAGAAGGAATCTCAATTTAAAATTAATAATATTTGAGTAAAAACTATATATTTCAATTAAAGATAAATCTTATTACATAACATTGTAAACTTTGTCTTAAAATTGCCAAGTGGCTTGTTATTAGATTGTCACTTGGCTTAACCACATTGTTTGTACATCTCCTTTTTTATATATATAGATTGTTTCAATATGTGTGCCATTATTATGCAAAGGCCAGGTTTCAATTCTTGCTAGGAATTTCATTCAGATCACCCGAACATAGATGATCGATAAAACAAAATGGACAAACTTTGAAAGAGTGAAGACCCATATTCTATTACAAAAGAAACAAAGATATTGCAGAATAAACTCACCAAAGCGAAGAGCTTCATTGGGAGTGGAACGAAGAGTGAGAGAATAGGGCTTTTACATGGATGAAGACGTGTGTTACTTCATCAACCCATACAGTCATTCATTAGCATTTAAAGGAGGATGAAGACATGTGCTACTTTGCTTGGGTTTTGGGGAAGACAATCACACCACAACAAAATAACTAAGAAAATCAAACAAAAAATAGACCTCCAAAAGCATACATCAAATCTCAGAAGCAGAGCCAGAAAAGAACAAATAATTAGAAACTCAAAATGAGAAAAGATCAGAGGAATTAGAGGAAGAACCAGGAGAGAAGTCCTTATTTTGTGACACAGCATACCCATTTGTAAATCAGGGAATTACCATAGTATATCCTTGTTCGTCCCCTTGTTCGGCCTCCCAAGTCTCCCATTTCTAATATAAAAAAAAAACGGCATTTCTAATATGTAAAAAAAACGGATTATACTCTAAAGAATCTAAATCAATTTCTTGTCTTTGAGACTAATGCAATGGTACTTCCGATTGATTGACATTCTCTAAATCAGTTTCTTGTCTTTGAGAAGAATGCAATGGTACTTCCGATTGATTGACATTTTCTTCCCGATTAGGTTGATTATGAGAGGCCAAATTTGATTTTGGTACTTTGGAAAATACTTCTTTAGTGACTTTTGAGACTGAATTATAGAATAAAAATTACTTAGAAGTAGAAAAGTAGCAATATAGCAATAATCAGCTAAAATAGCCACACCACAATACTTTCAGAGAAATAAACCAAACCAAATAGAATATTGCACAAGATTGAATAAAACCACAATGTCGATTAACACCTATGGCACAAATCAAATGCGTTCAAATCAAAATAAACTGACCACAAAACTAGTCAATGCTGGGCCTATAAATTTGGATGGCAATTGGCAAGAAAATCCAAATCTAACCCAAACAAGAGTAACAAACTAAGATTGAATGAATGTTTTTTTTTTTGGGTTTCAGACTAAACAAAAGAGAAACGGAAATCCACTTTGTAGAATTGTAGTACACTAGTACAGCACATTAAATTGAGCTTTTTTAACCCATTACAACATCACTCACCATGGAAATTAATTAGTGCAAAACAAAAATAACGTAAAAAAAAAAAAGGAAAATTTGAAGAGAGGAGAAAGAAAAAGACAACAAGAAATAAAGGGTGAAGACTAACTTACCGTTGCCATGACGACGACGAGCGATTGACGGAACAGAGGTATAAGCACGAGTAGAAATTGGGGATTTGTTTAATCCCTAATTCAATCCACTTTTGTTTTCTAGAATTGGGGATTTGTTTAATCCCTTATTGACTCTTAGTAGTCACGTTTTTTATATTAAAAATATAGTCCGTCGTCGTTTCACTTTCAACTCAGTTATTTTTTTTTTTTAATAGGCCAATGACTGAAGTCAAAAAAAATAAGCATGTCACGAACTGGGATCGAACACGCAACCTTGTTAGCCTGAACCTTTGACACCCCTTAACCACTCGGCTAAGCCCTCAACTTATTACAAGAGGTGTCAATAGTAGTACATATATGTATAAAATCAGAATTTCACATATCTATACAACGTAATTTTCCGGCGAAGGGGTGTCGCTTGACACCCCTCGGGACCAGGTAGCTCCGCCCCTGGAGGCAATAGTCCCTTCTTATGAAAACTATTCCTCACTATGAGGTTAGCAACTCTCCCAAGTTCAGAAATAATGTTTTTCTTCTCCTAATTAAATTCCTATTACTGTATTCATTGCAACAACATTTATGATACATAGCCTTTCAGTCCTTCTCGGTATCCTGATCTTTGGAAAGATTTAACTCACATTGACATTGTCGTGTGGCAGGTTCTTCATTCACAATGCATTCATACTCTAGATTCATCTTTGAGCTGAGAATTTTCATGCCTAGCTAAGTCAGTAGCAGCTTTTGCAGCATTTGTTTCATTGATAGTCTGCTTCAAGATGTCTCTCAATTTGAAGACTTCCCTTGCTGTTTTAAGAGACTCGTTGAGCTTAGTAGCCTTGTGTAGAGCAAGATCTCACTCTTCCTGAACTTCTTTTATACACGTGATGAAGCTCATTTCTTTCCCATTCCAAGCTAATAGTGACTCCTCCGCCTCTAATTTCAATCTCTCTGCTGTACTCCTATATAGTTCTTTTTCCTTTTTCGCTTCATCCAAAAGCTTTTGGTATCTAACCTTAGTGCTTTTGATAATCTCTTTCAAATTTCCAGCCTCTTTTTTCACTTGTCCTAATTCTAATTGTGTAGCACAAAGCTTCTTCTTGGCCTCAGATGCTTCGGAAGCAACTTCCTTCAACGCTAACGCTAAATCATCTAAGGCCTTTCTGCTCTTTTCTTCAGCCTCATTTGCCAACTTCATTTCGAGCTTGGATTCTTCACGTTCAATCTTGATTTGTTCAAATTGCCTCGTCTTTGACAACCAAGCATCAAATATTTTGGACTCTGATAATTTCCTGTTCTCCAATTCATCTTCTAATTCTTGAACCCTTCTTCGAAAATCGGACAACCAATCCGTTACACGAATCTTGAATGCTTTTCCTAAACTAGCATCTTTCTCAAGTAACTTGAGCTCACATTTTTTCGCCTTTTCGAGCTCCAACTTCAAAGACTCGATATTCTTGTCCGTGATCTTCGATTCTTCTTGTTTGTTATTAAGCAATTCCTTCAAAGTCTTAACTTCGGCATAGAATTCTCTTGATATTCCATCACTTGCTTTCATGTTGGCCTCCTGAGCTGCATGTTTCATCTCACTAAGTTCATTAATGGCTCTGCTCTTTTCTTCTTCAACATATCCTAATTGCTCTCTGGTCTGTCTCAAATCCTTCTCAAGTTTCTCCATTTGTTCTTGCATGACAACAAGTCTATCGGTCCGAGTCTACACACACAAAAAACAAAACAAAAACACTAATATTTTAATAGTTTTGGACAAAACCGTTATCTATAGTCATAAAAAAATCACTTTCCCAAAATGAAAAAAAAATCAAGAATTTATTTTCATAATTCCCTAAAATACACTTGAGTAAAAAGAATAAAGTGAAAAATATTATTCCCTTAGCATAGTAAAGAATGGGAAGTTCTAAGTATGGAAGTCGATTAGTCTTTTTTGTGTCGGTTTGACACTACAACTATCATTAGGCCACAATTCTGAGCTAGTTGGAGCCAGTTATATTAATCCTCACCGTTAACATCTCCATGTGCTTGAATTAAACATTAATCTTTTTGACATAAAAGTTGCAAAATTAGTACTAGTTGCAGATGGCATAAAAAGGTAATAATACCTGAGACGGATGCTTAACAGGGGACTTTCTTTCAAGACAAACAAGGGCACCTGAATCAATTTGTGATCCCAAAGCATCACATCTGCAAAGCTTTGATGCTGAAATAGTTCTTGAAATGATTGAAGAATGTCTCTTCTTTGCAGAATCATTGGACCCAGCTCTATAATTTCTCGAAAAACATCAAAGATTCAGTCTTTATGATCATGCAAACGAATATTATATAAACAAGATACAACACAAACCCATGAATCACAAATTCAGGACCGCAAAAGTAACAAATGAAATTCAAGAACACATATTTGATCCAAATAAAACATTGTCATCCTATAAAACTGAGGATGACTATAAATCCATGGTGGGAGACAAGTGTTCAAACCCGAAACAGAAAAATGTCAGTTGATCTTTTTATCTGTCTAAGCTTTGGTGGAAGGACCTATGGTAAAATAGTTAAGGTGCCCTCTAGTTATCCCAGACACCACCTCATAGAAAAAAAAAAATCGAGACAAGTATACCAGTAGCATGAAATAAGAGGTACCTTGACTTGGAACGTAACATCATGCGTATACTGTTGGAATCACTATTCGTTGAAGATTCTTGATCTTCCAAAAATCAGAAAATATATCACAAGATTCACTTTATGTTTGCTATGAAAATTTGTAGCCTGTGTATTACAGATTGGTGGTAGAGAGTGAAGACCCAATGGCTATGACAAAGTTTGCAGGTTTTATTTGCAACTCAGCTATAACGGCCAAAATCCATAAACTGCAACATATAACAAGTAAATGTTAAGAGACAACATGTAATTTAATAACATAACTTGCTTTTCACACAAATTAATTAACAGTTTCAACCGTGTATATCTAATTAGGTTCGTTAATATAATAAATGTTAATAAATGTGTTACCTTTCTAATAGTCTTAAATATGATGTGATCACACAAATTAAATAGTAAGATGCTCCCTGCTTCTTTCACTATTATATTGTTCCTAGTCCATGCCTTCTTTGGCATGAAAGATCAACTAATATTTTCTTCCATAACGATTTTTTTCCAAACATTTTTATATCATTTTTGCTATATGTGGAGCATGCTTGGTGCAGCATCTAACTTTGTCTAAGGGCCGGCAAGCATGAATTTTTTAATTTTTGTTTGTTTAATTAATGCTGAAATCTAATTCAATTTTATTATATTCTCTAGTAACTACTGCAATAAGTACCTTAAATATATTTTGTTGAGCTTTAAGTTGCAACAAGTGGACCTGTCCGCGCTTCGCGTGGTCATAAAGAAATATAAAATATGAACAAATATGAATTTTAGAATTTTTATTAAAAAAATACTTAATCAAACGTCTTTTCATTATTCTACCATTTTTAATTTGTGACTCTTTAATTAATTTATATATAATCTTTTGACTAAAAGAATATATTAGAGACATCAAGACCGAATATAAAACTACTATGATCGTAAAATATACAAAAAAAAAAAAAAAAAAAAAATCCTTCATGTGTGTATATGCATACACAAAAATATTTGAACTCACAAGGTTGCCTATATTAATATACAGAATGTCGAAAATGTCGATCTGCCCCGTTTACTTGTTAATAGTTGGAGCATTTTCCTTATGTTTTTAAATTTGAGCTCTTAATAAAAGCAAATTTTCTTCAGTAGATGTAACTTTTGCATTTTTAAAATTAAGTTGAATTGAATTTTTTGTAAAAGGATGAAAAACAGAATGGCAAAAAAGGAGGAAAAAAAAGAACAAACAGAAAACCCAAATAAACTTAAATATTAGCATAACTGAATCTGTTAAAATATTAGTGAAATTTTGAAAAGGTTATTAGTTCCCAACATTCGTTGATGTCAGTTCATTAGCGAATTCATACATTTGTGTTATTTGTGATAAGGATAACGATGTATAGTCCTAGTACGTTAGGATAATGTACAGTCCTAGGACGTTAGGATAGGTATCTGATTTGTATACGTATTTTAGTTCTTCTTATCTTTAGGTCTCTTAAGCTTAGCAAACTCCTTTCTCTTATATACTTGTATCTGTATAAATACCACATGATGTATCAATGATAATCCAAGCCTTTAATAATCATATTCAACTCTTATATGGTATCAAGAGCATAGAAAACACTCTCACGAGAATATCCGATCCTCTCTCCCTTTTTTTTTTCAGAATGTCAGCAAACTCCTCTGCGCTCTCCCCAGCAGTAACTCTCAATCAAGGGGGTGTTGTTCAACCCTCTCAATTGATCTCCTTTAACCCTGCATCACAGCTTTCCTTCAAGCTAACGGGAAGCGCGAATTATCCGACATGGAAATCCCAGGTTACCACACTATTGTTTGGCTATGACCTTCTTAACTTTGTTGATGGCTCACTGCCCATACCGTCCACGCAAATTCTGGACAAAAATAATCAGCAATGCCCTAATCCCAACTTAAAATTGTGGCAACGCCAAGACAGTCTTGTTCGCAATGCAATTATGGCATCAGTTGACGCTACAATTTCCCCACTCATTGCTCATGCTTCCACTGCCAAAGAAGCTTGGGACATCCTCCAAACAACTTATGCTAGCAAATCACGCTCGAGGATTTTCAGTTTGCGCTATACTCTGGCAAATGTCAAACGCGATGCCCGTTCAATCAGCGATTACATGAGAGAAATCAAATCCATTGCAGATGACTTGGCTTGCAGTGGTTCACCCCTTAACAGCGAGGAACTTGTCATTAAAGTCCTGAGTGGTCTAGGTCCTGAATATAAGGAACTATCTGCAGCAATAAGAGCCCGTGATAATCCTATCACATTCGAAGAACTCTTTGACAAACTCCTCGCTCATGAGATGTTCATCAAACACTCGGAGCCTAAGGCCCACACACCTATGATCACTGCTCAGCTTCATCAACGTTCCCACAACAATGCTCCTAGAAATAGACCACCAAACTCTTCCAATCGTAGGAACACTGCTCCGTCTAATTCTTCCAACTTTCGTAACCAATCTGTCCCACATACCAATTCCTTCACCCATCAGAACACCACAAAAAACAACAACCAGCGGATTCAATGCCAACTTTGTGACAAGTTTGGGCACATTGCAAAGGACTGTAGGTCCAAATCACACGATGCGACTGAAGCTTATGCCAATTTTGTCAACCGTCAATCTTATGCTCCCCATCCCGCAAGCCCTTGGGTTGTTGACTCTGGAGCCTCTCATCATATTACAAACAACCCTCAATCTCTCCACACTCCAACTGAATTCTCTGGCACTGATGAAATAATTGTTGGTGATGGTAAAGGACTTCCTATCACTCATATTGGTCACACTACTTTAACTTCGCCTCGTCTTATTACCAAATTTCTTTTGAATAATGTTCTCTGTTCTCCATCTATAAAAAAGAAGTTGATTTCTGTTGCTCGATTTTGTAGACAAAATCTAACTTCCATTGAATTCTTTCCTTACTCTTTTGTTGTGAAGGATTTGAGCACGGGGGCATGTCTTCTTCGAGGCAAGAGTAACGGCGATCTCTATGAGTGGCCAACGGACATGACCAAATCAGCCACATCTCGTCCTCAAGCACATTTTACTGCATCAATGTCTCCTTCACTGCATCTATGGCATGCTCGTCTTGGCCATCCTCAACCTCGCATTACCAAAGCTTGTGTCTCTTCCTTCAACCTACCAGTAAACCATGTTGAGTCTTTTACATTTTGCAATTCGTGTTTATGTAATAAAAGTCACCGTCTACCATTTGGTGACAATTCAATTTCAAGTTCTAGGCCTTTTGATGTTGTTTACTCCGATGTTTGGGGTCCCTCTCCACTTATCTCTTTTGATAATTTCAGATTCTATGTTATTTTTGTTGACCATTTCACGAAATATACATGGTTATTTCCTCTCAAATCCAAATCAGGCGTGAAGGAAATTTTTACTAATTTTGTTCGCATGGTTCAAAATCAATTTCAACTGACAATTAAAACATTGTACACTGATGGGGGTGGTGAATACATCGGTCTTAAATCTACTCTCCTAAACTTTGGAATACAACATCTCATGAGTCCTCCATATACTCCCCAACTGGTTGGTACTGCTGAAAGAAAACATCGCCATGTTGTGGACACAGCTCTAACTCTTCTTCACCATGCCTCTGTCCCTCTCAAATTTTGGTCCCTTGCATTCCAGACTACAGTATACCTTATTAACAGACTGCCAACGCCACTCCTTGGCCTCAAATCTCCTTTTCAGTGTCTCTTTAACACTGCCCCAAACCATCTCAAGCTGAGGGTATTCGGTTGTCTTTGTTATCCTTGGTTAAAGCCCTACACTTCAACCAAACTTGATCCCAAGTCCAATCCTTGTGTATTCGTGGGTTATTCTGCTGCCACAAATAGTTATGCTTGCCTAGACCTCACTACTTTAAAAATTTATATCTCTAGGCATGTTGCATTTGTAGAACACATTTTTCCGTTCATAACCAACTATCCTCTGTTCTCTCGTCCACAAGTGTCTCACATGGCTAGTTGGATCTTTCCAGATGCTCCCTCCAGCCTCTCCTCTTCCTCACAATCGCAACCTCCTTTGCCTCCCGTCGCTGACCCAATTCCGATTCCTACTACTACTGATTTGGTCAACTCCGTCGTTCCTCATGGATCGCACACTCAAGGCCATCGGGATGACGAGCCTACCGACTCCACTGTAAGTCCTTCTACAAACTCCTTGTCTTCTTCTCCCTCTCCAAATAGCAGCACATATGCTTCCACACGGCCTGCTCCTGAAGCATCATCAAATCTAATGGTCACCCGGTCTCATAATAATTGATACAACTCGAATGGCATCAAGACCTTTTACAAGGAGCCAAGCGAGGGAACTTCAAGCTATGCAAGCATTGTTCATGAGGAGGGACATACTTGAATACACTCTAACACCTTCCCGGGGATTGCAAGTGTTCATGATAGCATGGGAGGATGGTTTGGAGAAGAGGTTGGAAGATGGTCATACTTTCAATGTGACTATTACTTGAAGATTTGCAAATTCAAGTTTTGTTCCCAAAAGAAGACACCCAAACAAGGCCCTTACTTCATTAAGGGTAAAAGTGTAATAGTGTAGTTGTCTTCTTTTGAACCTTAGTATAAGTAGTAGTCTATTTCATTTGGAAGACTTAGTCTATGTTGAATATTGATGTCTTGAAATTGTGAACTCTTTTGAGTGTTGAGAGCTTGCTAAGCTAGAGATTGTGAATCTTGTGAGAGGATTGGTTATTAGGGTATCAAATCCCTATTGGTCATCCTAAGAGTTTGGTGCTCTTTAGTTCCTAAATTAGAGGTCAAGTTAATTCAAGAACTTTGGTTGCTAATTTGGGTCTTTAGTTGTGTCAAATTATCTATCCTTTATGTTTCTTGTCCTTTTTTCTTCATTTTCGTATGGAATATTGTATCAATAATATTTTCAAACCCAAAGTGGTCTTTGATTACCTTGCTACCTCAACTATAAAACACCTCTCGGTTACCCCAAATACTTTCTGTCAAGCATCCAAATATCCCGAATGGCAAGCTGCCATGAAAGAAGAACACACAGCCCTCCTCAACAATAAAACTTGGTCATTGGTTCCATCTACTCCCTCTCAAAACGTCGTCGGCTGTAAATGGGTGTTTCGTGTCAAACACAAACCTGATGGATCCATAGAGCGTTATAAAGCTAGGTTAGTGGCTAAAGGATTTCATCAACGTCCTGGAATTGATTTCCATTCCACCTTTAGTCCAGTAATTAAAACCACAACAATTCGTCTCATTTTGGCCTTAGCTGTGTCTCTCAAATAGCCGTTGTGTCAACTTGACGTGAACAATGCCTTTTTACAAGGCACTCTTCATGACGTTGTTTTCATGCAACATGTCACGACCCAACCCCGTGGGCCGCGACCAGTGCCCTAGCTGGGCACCTATACGTACCCGATACCCAAATTAGCATATTATCAGAATAATAATATAATAATAACATTAGTGGATGCTACAGAATTTAGCAGAAGAGCAGACTTGGCACACAGAAGCCGATAAGGCTATCATAAAACCAAACATCCCAAACATATGTACAGAACCCACACAGATGTATCCACAGACCTCTACAGAACATATCATAATCATAAGACGGGACAGGGCCCCGTCATACCCAGAACAAAGTACATATCCAGATAGCCGTGACAGACTGTACCAAAAGATGGGCTCTGAAGAAGGGAGCGCCCCAAAATAGCAGAAATGGGATCCTAAACGTGTGGATCAGCAAACCTGTCGTCTGTACCTGCGCGGCATGAAAACGCAGCCCCCGAAGAAAGGGGGTCAGTACGAAATATGTACTGAATATGTAAAGCGGAATCACAGAAGTCAAATCATAATGGTTACAGAAAATGAGTACAGAATCCAGAGTGTCAAATGCATATTTCCAAAACAGACAGAATGCGTACAGAAACATATGTCATATCATATCATATTCGGTCCCTGCCACGGGACTCGGCAGACAGAATGTGGCCACCCTCCCGACGCTGGTGCCACTATACAGAGGAATCAGAAAAAGGGGCGTGGCCCCATATCATAATATGTCATATCAAAATGGCCATAACAGATCAGATCAGAATAGGCGGACATGGCACATCATACTCCACAAACCCATGTACGCGTATACCTGCCCCCTCACATCGGGACGCGGCGAACAATGCAGAGAATTACGCTTGACAACATATCCTAGCCCGGGCTCAGTGTGGGAAACATTGGGACATCCACGAATGGAGTAGTGAGAGACTAATGCAATTTAAAAATATAATAAATGTTTTCAAAGACTCGATGAAGCGTATCAAAGACAAACAAATCCAATGGGGTCGGACGGAATCATATTAAATGTATTTCGGATATCATAATAAATTACAGAAGTATAACTTTCCCGAAGTCATTCCGAGTGTCAAAATAATTTATAATATTTAACAGAATATTTAAAATAATATTCGTTAAGCGATTAGTAGGGTAATTAAGACATTTCTTTCAAAAATCGCTTAAAAAGGAAGCTTTAACATATTAGGGGCAAAACCGTAAATAGCGGGCCCGCCTTGGGACAAACAAGGCGGCGGGCTCAAATTGTGCCCTCTAAGCATATAGTATCACCTAAAAAGGTTATACAGACATTCTATGGCTTTCCGAATAATTTAGAGCAAAATTGCATAATTTCAGAAAAAGCGTATCAAAATGGTTCAATTCTACTGAAGGAAAAACTGAAATTTTGTCTTGCGGATTCCGAGGGCCAAGAGGTCCTTCGAGGCCCGGATCCGACCCTAATACACTAGGGGCATGCCAAGGGAAGAATTGGGTTTGCTTTACATACCTTTCACGCCCCTTAAGCCTTTCCAAACTCACTTCCCGTTTCGTCAAAAAACTGCAATTGGTCAAGTTTACCAATTGTGAGTTATTAATGCCATTATTACAACTTTAAGCATATTTGGCTACCGAAATTTCGGCAGCACTTCCCCTATACATATGGCACCCCGAGAATTCAACTCGGCTAGAAATCATCAACAACAACCCAAACGACAACATTAACATCAACAAAGAACATTAAGAACACAAATATCCTTCAACTAGACATTTTTCTCACAAGTTGACATAACCTTCATTTCAATCCAAACTTTCACTAATATCAATAATTTCACATTCATCAACAATCAAGATCATCACCATATAGTTCTAGATACATTTCATATCGTTTGCCTTAAGATATACACTCGATATACATAGTATACAACTTTCCGCCAAAATCATAACTTATGCAAAACATCAAATCTTTGGCATCCAACTTCATAACAAGTTTCCAACTTCCAAATTCATCAATGGTCATCACAACTAACAACCAAACAACTTCATTTCCTTAATGTCGGAAAAATCATACTAAAATGACATAAGTTTCTACATTCCAATTCAATACAAACTTATATCATTCTAACTTCATTTACATTACAAACATCACAACAACACTCTAACACATTAAACAACTTAATCCATCCCATTCCATACCACTCCATACCACACGGCCAAATGCTATTTTCATCAATTCATCCAATTTTATTCAACTTTCATTCTCAATATGAATTCCACCATACTTACAACTAGAATACAACATAATTTCAATTCTTCATTAGCATACAATGCATGCATATACACGGCCATACATATATACTACATACCCACTTTGCAAACTTCCATTTCTTCATACAATCAACACATTTCCATAAACTACAACACAATCAAAACTTCATAACACAAATAAAAGGTAGAAATTCTTACCTTTTCTTCAAGTTTTCTTCACTTGGATATATGATCACTTTGGTGAATTGGATGCTCCCCACTCCAAACCAACTACACCAAGTTAACAAGGGTACTAAACTTAGTAGAAATTCAACAAGACAAGAATTTTTGGAGCAATATTTTTAATGGTGAATTTTCCTTAGGGTCACCCGAACCCTTCTCTCTTCTTGCTCTTGCTTTTCTTATTTTCTTGCTTCTTATCTTTAGAATTTACTAGATAAGATCACATATATAATACAATATGGTCCATTAGTCAATTAACCACATGGAAAAAATGTTATAAGGCCATGGGTTTGGGCCTTCCCATGGCCGGCCATGCCCTACTTTTGGGCCTCAATTTTCCATTCAAATTTTTTTGGCCCAATAACTTATAGATCACATTGCATAATTCCCGAAACTAATTTCTAAAATTCCAAAATTACCCTTAACCTTGTCCCACACTTCCATGACCCCATTCTTTCATGCACAACTCTTATGTTACTTAAAAACCAAATTTGACTTTATTTCTCAAAAATCCAATATGTTTCAAATTTTTCCAAATGTGTGAAAACACGGGATATAACATCTTCCCCCCCTTTAGAACATTCGTCCTCGAATGTTAAATTAATCTTATAGGGTTTGAAAATACTGTGGGGGAGTTCATGTATATAGACAGCACATGTGGTACACATTCATTATTGAAATGGAATTAAGCAAAGATTCGAAATTACCTGAGGGCACTGGGAACAAATGAGGATATTTCTTCTTCATCTCCTCTTCGGCCTCCCAGGTCATTTCCTCCCTATTATTGTTACGCCACAGCACCTTAACAGAGGCTACATCTTTGTTTCGGAGCTTTCTTACCTGGCGGTCCAAAATAGCTACGGGCTGCTCCTCATAAGATAACTGCTCCGTCACCTGAATATCATCCGCAGGAAATATTTGGGAGGGATCACCAATGCATTTGCGGAGCATAGATACATGGAATACCGGATGTACCGCTTCCAAATCAGATGGCAGATCTAACTCATAGGCGACATTCCCAATTTTCCGCACAATCAAATAAGGCCCAATATAACGCGGACTAAGTTTGCCCTTTCTGCCTAACCGCATTACGCCTTTCATAGGCGATACCTTCAGAAATACCCAATCACCAACCTGGAATTCCAAAGGACGACGCCGTTTATCAGCGTATGATTTCTATCGTCTCTGGGCTGCCAACAGTCGCTCTCGAATAAGTTTCACCTTGTCCACGGCCTGCTGGACCATATCTGGGCCAATCAACTCTGTCTCGCCAATATCAAACCAGCCGATCGGCGATCTGCACTTCCTGCCATATAAAGCCTCGTACGGAGCCATCTGGATGCTGGAATGGTAATTGTTATTATATGCAAACTCAATCAACGGCAGGTGATCATCCCAGCTGCCTCTGAAATCAATAACGCAGGCCCGCAACATATCCCCCAGCGTCTGTATAGTGCGCTCGGCCTGCCCGTCGCTCTGAGGATGAAATGCGGTGCTCAGACTCACCTGAGTCCCTAGTCCCTCCTGAAAAGATCTCCAGAAATGCGCCGTAAAATGGGCGCCTCTGTCAGAAATAATAGATATAGGAACTCCGTGAAGCTTCACAATCTCCTTAATATAGAGCCTGGCATACTCCTCGGCGGAATAGGTAGTCTTGACGGGAAGAAAATGGGCTGATTTCGTCAGCCTATCAACGACGACCCAGATGGAATCATACTTCCGTGGAGTGCGAGGCAATCCTGTAATGAAGTCCATATTAATAACCTCCCACTTCCAAGTCGGGATTTCCATCTCCTGCAACAGTCCACCCGGCTTCTGATGCTCAATCTTGACCTGCTGACAATTAGGGCACTGGGCGACGAACTCTGCAACATCCCGCTTCATACCGTCCCACCAGTATAAGCATCGGAGATCATGGTACATCTTCGTAGACCCAGGATGGACCGAGTAGCGAGCATAATGTGCCTCGCTCATAACCTGCTGCCGAAGGCATGCAATATCCGGTACACACAACCTGTCTTTGTATAACATAGTGCCGTCCGGTGAAAACTCGAACGGAGTCCTCTCCTTATCATAGGTTGTGTCCCTGTACCGAGCTAAGACAGGATCCTCGAACTGATGCCGCTTAATATCGTCCCTGAGGGATGACTCAGAAACCCCTCGAACAGAAATCCGTGTATCTCCAGAATCGGCCAGACGAACCCCGAGACTAGCCAACTGCTGAATATCACGGGCTATCTCTCTCCTGTCTGGCTGTAAATCGGCCATGTTGACACCCAATTTTGTCCCTCCTTTATTTAATTTACCCGGGTTTTTAAATTTACTAACGAGCTAAATACTTTATTTTTCGCGATATTTTCACTACTTTTATTTTTCAATATTATGAGCATTACTTTATCACAAATTTTTTAAAAACAGTTAGTCATTGTTTCGTTTTCGGGTTCCGATTCGTTAAATTAATTACAAGACAACACTTTGCAAAATATTTATTTTTTACATATTAATTATTTATTGTCTTTACATAATATATATTTTACCAGTTACTAAATTAGAAGCCCGAAGATAATTAAATAGCGGAGGAAGGACCAACAAATTAATGACCCAAAATACCAATACAATATTATTCCCTATCCAAATAAATAACCTACATTTTTATACCCAACCCACATTTTAAACCCCACATTTTCAGACCATGTTTAAATTAATGGGCCAGCCCAAACGGACCAGCCCATTACCCGCGACCCGACCCAGTCCAATTCTCTTTTCTTTACCCTAATCCCATTTCTCCTTCTTTCTTTCGACTTCCGCCTCCTTCATCGTCTTCTCCCTTTTCTCTTTTCTCTCCGCCTCATCTCTCCCTTCATCTCTTTCGCCGCCGCTCCTCCTCTCTCCCCTTCCTCTCTCTTCATCGTCGTTCTCTTCCTCCCCTTCACCCTAAACCCTAGCCGCCGCACTCACACCCCATTGTTTTCTCCGTCACTTCTCCTTCTCTCTGACACCTCCACACGCCTGTTCCCCACGTTCTCCCCACCACACCTCTGCCATCCTCTCTGTCTCCATTTCACCTTGTCCCCCACGCTTCGTTCTGCCATCCCCACCCCTGTCCTTAATCTCTCTCATACGCTCCTCTCTTTCTTGAATACAAATGAAATCTATAAATACAAGGCAAGTGAATCGTTTAAAGGGGGGATTTTCTCAGGTTTCGGAGGAGACACAAGTTTCCTGTCCTTAAGTCTTGAGCTTCATTTCTACTCTAGTCTTGATTTTCTTTTAAAATCAGAAAAAAAAAAACCTTTTTGTTGAAAATATAAGGATCGGGAACCCAAAATTCCCTACAACACAAGTTTTAATCGATAAAAAGCAGCCAACAATTTACTCCATTTTTTATTTTGGAATTTTAGTTACTTTAATCGAGTTCGAATCGATTCATAACGAAAGAGTAGATTCGACGACCTCGACATCCCAGTTCATTGCGCACAAAACAGGTAAACTTCGATACCTTTATTACTTCGAGTCTTTAATTTCTGCTTTGGTTAAATTTTTAGCTGGTGCTGCTATTTTTATGTTATGTAGTTTCTTTGTCGTCATATTATTTTCTGATGTTTTGGGAGCTGTTAGGATAAAACGTTAATCGCCAAAATGAATTTGAAAGAGGTATACTGTAATTTGGATGTTTAGATTGAATTCCCAAAACTTAGAACCCACTTAGAACCAAATATACATATGGTATACAATGAGCTATCAAGATAAGGCGAAGGTATATATTCGATATGCGTCTGATATACACACTATGGTGTGTATATCGTAGGTATATCACGTATACGACAAGAACAGGCTGACATTGTCTCTCTTTTACTCTATCTGTTCAAAGAATATATCCTGCCATGAATGTAATCTACTTTAAGTTAGCAGTTGCATTTCTTATTTAGTTATATATGTGGCATGTTCTGTTAGGTAAGTGTGATAGGCATCAACACATTTAGATACAATTCTTGTCTTAATAGGTATTGGAAATCAAATTGGTTAGTCTAGTATCATACTTAGATGGAAATCTGATTTAGCTGTTCAGATGATTGTCTCGGAATGATTGTTTGAGTATTGGTTTAGACTACATGGGTTGTTCGACATAACTGCCCCCCTAGACTAGGAGACTATGCAGAATGTCATTCGGATTACGTGCACTCTTAATGTGATCAGTGATGTTTAATAATCTAAAGGGACCTCCGAGGATTGTTATGATGGTTTTGTTTAGAATTATGATAGCTTGAATACTTTGATCACAGAATTTCGCTGACGCTGTTTAGGTAAACTGAAGTGCTCATGAAGAATTTAGCTTATAAAGTTTGGTTTCACTTGTTCTTGAATACCCTGATCTGAAACTTATCTGCACTGTTCTTAGCTTAACACTGCCTATTTCACTATCATGTTAATTTGTATGAACTATTGCTGAGCTAAATAAGGAAGTTTGATTAGGATGAATCTAGATTTAGTAAAGTCTGAGGCCTGCTTGCAAAAGTCTTATAATGTGACTAGGTTGTTTGGATGTGACTAAATAAGGCTTAACTGGTTTCAAAGCACATGCTAGTTTATCTTAGTAAGTCGGCATCTGAGTCTAATAAGGTGAAGGGGTCTGAATGAGTTAGGATACCATCCTAATATGTACCATGTTTGAGCTTCTACTGAAATAGTGAAGAAAGGAAACCACTTAGGTTAATATGAACCTTGTATGCATTAGGTGATTGAAAGGGTTGAACCCTGATAATTCAAATCGAAATCTGAATGATTGACTTGGAACTTATATGTGAGCATGAACATCCAGTTGTCTCTCTATATGTATGCTTGTGTTAGAGCTCATCTAATGTTGGTATTCTGCTTCTGAGAATCTGACCATACTGGACTGAAGTTTAAAGGGTCAGTACTGCAAAAAATGAATTCATAATTAAGTTTTTTTTTTACTGTTGTTCTGTGTGTGTTCCTCCTAGAAGTAGCATCTAAACCTTACATGATTCCTCTGTTTCCAGCCCCTTTAACTGAATGGATAACTATGCTTCTGTCCAATAATTGATCAGTGAGGTGTGGCTAAATAAATATACTCAATTTTGATACATATAGAATGCCACCGTATATAGCTTTCTTCCTGTAAGCAAATTTAATACTCTAAATGGGTAAATGGTTGATTTTTGCCTCTCTCTGTTAATGGTTTGAGGTTCGTTTGACTATATTCATATATCGTTATCCTGGAAACTGGATTTACTCTACTATTTTGGTTGCTTAAACATAATTTTAAGCCTGGACTTGTTTCCTCTTAACTGTTTTTATTGGTATTGAGCCTTATTGCTCATTTTATATATCTCTATCTGCCACCAGTTCGGCAACGAGGTTATTTTGGGCTACCATTATTTACGCAATGTTTTCCTTGGTCTCTTCACATGCTTGCTTATTCGGTCGTCATGTTGTCTTAACGGAACAGTTGCACCCCACCTAGACTACCACTCTAAGTATTCGTTTCGTTGATAGTATGTAAAGTACACCTAGTATACACAAATGTACTCGATCTACATGGTCCACTGGTCTGTTTGAATTTGCATTATACATGTTGGGTCTTATTTGTTAGTTATATACTAATACCTTTTTCTTTTTTCTTTTTTTTATGCATGATATCTCGAGTCAAAGGGGACTCGTCACCTCCCGCATTTGGCATTGGGCTAAAAGCCCAACACCCCTCCTCTCGAATCAGCCCATAACAGCAGTCAATCCGCAGCCAACAGGGGAAATAAAAATCTGGGCCTAAGCCCAATAACGTGAACAACTCCAGCAGTTGGGCCCTAATAAATAGGCCAATCCCATTTGTTCCTTTACTCTCTTCCTTAATTTTATTGTTGTGTATTTTGTTTGATTTGTATGACTAACATTCTGTTTATTAATTTAAATAAACTTTAGCAAATTAGTGAGTTTAGTTTAATAATGGGTAGTTAATTCAAAGAGAAAACTAACAATTAACTCCATTAGTCTATGTCGAAATTATTTACTATCCATAATATTTATCTTTTAGAATAATTGATTTTTCAAAGTATCGTGACTATAGATTTCGACTAAGGGGATCAAATTACACTTACTATTCTAGAAGTTTAAAACGCTCCAAATTTTACACTAACTTAGCTTATTCTAAGAAATAAAAGGGAAAATTAGTTTCAACGGATAACTTTCCACTTTAATTCCTTCCAAACACTTGAAATACGTATTTGTCTAAAACAAACTTTAAAACTTTTATTAAATAACCTTTTTTAAATTTTAGTCATTTTCTTCAAACACTTATAAACATTACATGTCTCGTTTTCTTTTAGTTTATTTTTTTACTAGAACTCTTTTATGCAACTATTACCTTTCCACAAGTATTACACTTTCGTTTAAAATTTTAACAACATTTATAAATCGTATTTCAAAATAGTATTAAAAGTATTCTTTTATACAAATTATTATTATTTTACAAGTTCTATTTTAAATAGCATTTTTACATATTTATCTATAACTTTAGCCATACTTACAAAATTACCTTCCTTTTCTATAATACTATATTTATATTTAGCCTTAATTAAATAACATAAGTCCGGTCGGTTAACCATTGTTAATGGGTCTTAAAGGATGCCTAATACCTTCCCTTTAGACTAATTGAACCCTTACCTAGAATCTTAAGTTTCGCAGATCTTAAACAGATTTAACTTTAAACATAACTTTAATAAACTTTAGGTGTCCTAATTCACCATAAATAATTAGGTGGCGACTCCTTAAACAAATAACAAAAATAGGAATCTCCAATATGTCGTACTTCTACCTTAACTCCCGGGTTAAAAAGGGGTGTGACAGCTTGGCGACTCCGCTGGGGATGTACTTAGGTTCTAACCATAACGGACTTAGTTTAAGTAGGCTTTGTGTGCTTATTTTGAAATCGCTTTATTTATTTGTTAATTATTTTTTACATGCTATTAATTGTTTGTTCGATATAAACTGTTTATTTGATATAAACTGTTTGTCTGATATAAACTGTTTATGTGTTAGTGCTTTGATAAAACTGTCATTCCGTTCATATTTCCTCCACTTCTGGAAAACTCACACATATTCACACACTTAAAACGGCTTCGCGGTTCGCGCCCGTTCACTACTAAATTACCCCTTTAGTTGGATTGATCTTGTGGATTTAGTCGATCAGCGGTGCAGTCGACGGCCACGGACTTTCCACTCCCAAGTTGTCCGCTTGGGGGAACCTTGTGTCGTAAGAAGCCAACTCTTAGTCAGCCTAAGATAGAGCTAAACCAACACACTTTATTAAGAGCATACGTTTCATGACCTAGGAGGTTTAATACCCTTGGTGTATTAAATCCATTAGATGACTTTACCCAAACGTCCGAGTGGGTTCACGACCCCGAGTGACACCAATCATACCTTATATGCATGTTTGAAGGATAACTGTGCCTAAATATTGACTATTTGCTCTAATTAATTAAACTTTAGGAAGTAAGGAATGACTAACGTTTCTATGACAGGTATGCATTTGCATCGGAGTACAACAAATGACGAAGATCAAGGGCATCACAAATGAAGCTAGAAGTTAGGCATAAAAATTTTATTTACTTTATTTAGATTAGGAAACACTTTATGTTGTATTCATTTGACATGTAATAAATATTACATTATTTTTTACTTTTGAGAAATAGAATCTGTTTAATTAATCAAAGCAACGGAATGACATATTATGGCACACTTTATCCTTTAAACAACGTTAGGCCCACCTCTGGCGCAAAGAGGTCACATGCATATTAGGACGTGCTAGTTGTTTTGATATAATCGTTTACATTTGTTTGACAACTTGTTTGACTCTACTTGATAAATTATTCGCTACATGCCTTACTCGACTTTACGTGACCATGACTTTACCTAGATATGTTCATGAGATTAACATCGTTTATACTGTATGTCTATTTTATCTTATTCCCGAACAGAGAGTTGATTCGTGTTGACGCTCGATGGCCGACCATCCTTACATCACGAGGTCAAAGACGTCATCGTTACCTGAACGTAGTTGGGCTGTCCAAGGAAATGAAATTACTATGTCTGATCCGGCCGCATCTGTTCCAACTGGTGTAGAAAACCTCGTGATCGCTAGCGATCCGCCTGAAACTTCCGAACATGGAACTATTCAACGGGATGAACATATCGCCCGCCTGACTCAAGAAATTGAGAATCTACGTGGAGAACTAAATCGGGTTAGGGACTTGACCAATTTATCCATCACACTCCAAAATTCACCTCCTGAACCTAGAAATACTGCACCAGAACCACCTCGTTTCCCATCACTCGAATCCCCAGTTCCTGAGCATTTTCCTCCCCAAAACAATGCACCTACCAACAACAACTTACCTCCGATCACCCCCGCAAATCCACAAAATCCAACATCCGTCTATACTCCCCCACAAAGTCAACCACCCACCTACACTAACTATACTCCTCCACAAAATCAACCACCCACCTACACTACCTACACTACTCCTAATCCACCACCCGTCAACCCACCAAATCAATCACTAGGTCATACTCCTTACATTCCTTTATCCACCAACACTAATCCACTACCCACAACCACTCCTCTAAACCCACCAAATCAACCACCTATAAACACCAATTATAACGCACCACCTCTTGTCCAAAACACCCCCATCGTCCAAACTTATCCAACCCAGCATATACACGGGGCACACTTTGCCACCCCTAATGCACAATATGTTCCTCCAGTATACGCCACAGAAACACAAGCCTTTACCAATCCAGTAACGGTCAGGTTCCAACCCGAAGTAGATCAGTACGAAGAAATGGAAAAGGATGCAAAGGCAGGGGCAGATAACATGTTGCTAAAAGAGATCCACAGTCTCAAAGAAGCAATGAGAAACCTTCAAGTTGCTAGGGGAACTAAGAGTGTAGAATATGAAGATCTCTGTGTTCAACCTGACGTCGATTTACCCGTAGGCTACAAATCGCCGAAATTTGATACATTCAATGGAACAGGCGACCCTCATACACACTTAAGGGCTTATTGTGACAAACTGGTTGGAGTGGGCAGAGACCAGAGCATAAGGATGAAGCTCTTCATAAGAAGCTTATCTGGCGAAGCACTTACTTGGTATACACAACAGGATGTCCGTAAATGGCGTGGTTGGAGTGACATGGCGCAAGACTTTATGGACAGGTTTAGTTTTAACACCGATATCACACCAGATAGAGTTTACATGACTAAGTTAACCAGGAAGTCAACTGAGACGTTCCGCGAATATGCGCTACGTTGGAGGTCAGAAGCGGCCAGGGTTCAACCTCCGATGAATGATAGGGAAATGACTGCTACCTTCATTGAATGCCAGGCTGGCATATTTTACGAGAAAATGATAGGTATGATGGGACAAAAATTCACAGAAGTTGTTCGAATGGGAGAAGCCTTGGAAGAAGGAATCAAATCGGGGAAAATTCAGGATCTTATTGCTTTACAAACAATGAACAAAGCTATACAATCTGGTTCTATCAACGGGATTAAAAAGAAGAAGGAAGATGTCGCTGCAGTCATGAACGCTCAAGGACATGAGCCGAGCCAAGCCATTCCATACTTTAACCACCCACAACAAACTTTCTATCCTTACCACTACCCTGAACCCTACCAAGCTCCACTATCTCCTTACCCCGTTTACAACACCCAAGCAAACTACTACCAACCCCGAGCGCCTCCGCATCAAAACCCACGCCCGTATCAACCCAACCAAGCTCCAACTTACCAAAATCGACCATATACTATACCTAGAGCCCGTCCAAACCCTGACACCAAAAACACCCGTAATTACACTCAGATCGTTGAACCCTTGGCTCAATTGTTCGAAAGAATGAAAGCAGCAGGCATAATACAACCGATTGAAGGAAAAATTCCCGAGCCTATCCCAAAATGGTTTGATGGTTCCAAAAGCTGCGCATACCACTCTGGAGTTGTTGGGCACGCCACTGAAGATTGCTATGGGCTTAAAAACAAAATCGAAGCCCTGATTAAGGAAGGAGTAATTCAGCTCGCTGAAGCTAAGCCCAATGTGGTCAACAATCCTTTGCCTGCTCACGGAGATGCCAAGATTTGAAGGGGTCCAGTGCGGAAAGAGTCAGATCAACAACTTTGTCGCTCTCGTGGGAACAATCCAATACAACTACTCGCAACACCAAGGCACTGACAATATGGGGCGCCGAACCAGGAAAGACTCTGAAGAATTGGACTTGTACTCCGTCCTCGATCCGTCGGGAGCCTTGGTAGCATGAACATGTAGTGAACTTGTTTTCTTTTATTGATGCTTGAACCGTACTCAAAATTTTGTTTGTTTTGCTTCACCTTGTGGAAGCTTGAATTGCAAAACTATGAATGCATTTCTGATTTTTCTTAATCATCTATTTTCTACTTTATTTATCAAAACTGTCAACTCTACGATTGTGACATGAAATGTACGAATAGACAACACACATTCCGAGAGAGTAACAAAGAAACTAGGGGGACAAGACAAGATTCCACTCACAAGAATTGAAATAGCCGATAGGTGATAACATAAGCCTAAAAGCTAGCAATTCAAGAAGAAATCAAAGTACGACATTAGGTTAGACAACCTAGTTTGCAACCTTTCCTTTAGGTGCGAACTACGCTTGACCTGATTCCTCGGTGGATACGTAGGCAGCCCACATAGGGACTCGGTCATACTAGGTTAGAATTTTTGCCATTTTGCATGCGTACGAACTACGTTCTGACCTGATTCTCATGGTGAGATATGTAGGCAGCCCACATAGGGTTCGGTTGTGCTATAACAGAAAATCAAAAAATCCTTATACAAGGAGAACTATGCTTAGCCTGATTCCCTCGGTGGGATTCGTAGACTATCAACATACAGATCCATCACACCTAGATAAAAATTCAACAAACCTTTTATCATTTATATAGCAGAACTACGCCGACCTGATTCCCTTGGTGGGATACGTAGGCAATCCACATCGGGTTCGGTCCCTTTATTAGAAAACTCAGACCACTTTATGTATTTTACGAACTACGTTCTGACCTGATTCCTTGGCGGATACGTAGGCAACCTATATAAGGTTCGGTCACACCACAACATAAATTTAGCACACCCTTCTGAACCCAAAACTGGGGCATGTTTTGGAAAAGATATAGACAAAAGAACGGTTGGACATCGACAAGATTAAGGCTATCAGACAGGAAGTATTATAGACCAATTGGAAGCGTCACAATCTAAAGTTGGCAGAATATTTTACAACTTACATATGTATACGTTTACATATATATCTTTCCTTACATACATACATTTACATATACATATTTCACAACCTATATACATATAGTCACATTTCCTTATACATATACCTACATATCTACCTTTCAAATCAAATACTTTCTTGCAATTGATTCACTACTGTTCACCTACCGAGGCTTAAACAGAGGCCACAAGATCCACACAAACAGGATGAATGGAGCGCCAACAAAGCCAAGCTTGGAGTCAACACGAATCAACTTCCCCCTCCCGAACTAAGAATTTTTCTTTGGGTGCAGGAATTAAAAGACCGCGAGATCAACAGCCAAGTCTATCACGACCGAAAAGCATCATCTGGCTCAATATGGCCTCGTCTCAAAAGCCAAACGGCTTTATTTCTAAACTCTATTTTTAATTTTATTTTATCAGAACAACTTTATGACTTCATTAACGAATATACCTGTTTTGTAGGTTAAAGACGAATCAAATCAGGATTACGCGTCATTAATTCAGCCTGTTGCGATAGCGTCAACTTCATCAGCCAAACGGCTATGCTATCACTTTACTACATACTCTATTACCTTCTTTATCTGCTTTAACCATTTTGCCTGAACTTTACAGGAATCAACATTGAGTCTCCGAAGACAACCGGAGGGATTTACCATCAAATCTCCGAAGACAACCGGAGACATCACATGGCTATACGGCCTCATACGCACAAGCCGGACGGCTACACTATGACTTTACCCTCTATTTTATCATTTACTCTACCAACTTTAACAATTTTACCCTGAACTTTACAGGAATTATCATTGGGTCCCCGAAGACAACCGGAGACACAACATCAAGTCCCCGAAGACAACCGGAGACACAACATCAAGTCCCCGAAGACAACTGGAGACATAGCATCAAGTCCCCGAAGACAACCGGGGGCATCATTCGGCTATACAGCCTTACATGCATAAGCCAGACGGCTACACTATGACTTTACTCTCTACTTTATCATTCACTTTACCAACTTTAACGATTTTACCCTGAACTTTACAGGAATTATCATTGGAGCCTCCGAAGACAACCGGAGACATCATCCACTTTACAACTTTATCCTGGACTTTACGGGAATCATCATCAAATCTCTGAAGACAACCAGAGACATCGTTTGGCTATACAGCCTCATCAGCATATCATTGAGTCCCGACAACCATCGGAGACATCACCCGGCTATACGGCCTCACCCGCATAAGCCAAACGGCTACACGCTTATTTTACTCCTTACTTCATTCCTTTATTTCATCATCTACCTTACCACTTTAATGAATTTACCTTAAAATTCGCAGATATCATTTAACATCGAGTCCCGGAAGACAGCCGGAGACCTTATCACTATCATCTGCAAATGCAACTGGAAATATTATCACATCCTCAGCATACGCATCACGCATTCATTCAAGTCCCTGAAGACAATCAGAGACAACATTAGCCACACGGCTTCACTTTCATTCCCACACTCATATTTACTATCATTTTACACTCTTTACAGTTTTACACTTTCAACTCTATTACTAATTTTGACATGAATTTCAGTTTTGGCAGAAAACACAGCCTGCAGGGACGCAACACAACGTGGAACTTTATCTTACGCAGTGAACTGGGGCAAATTTGCTGAAGAGGAATATCAAACTCATAAGCAAGGGTCACGAATCTACTCTCGAACTCAATTCCGCCTATGTCCACAAACACGTGATACGTAGGTTAATTTCTCTTTCACATCTCCTGCTAAAACTCTACTAAATCTACTCTTTTCACATTCTCATATTCCTTTCTACACCCCCAGCGTTTCCATAACTCAACACTGGGGCATCTTTGAAGAATTTACGCCGTGTCTAGTAGAGTCCTGCTTATGGGCGTATTGCACGCCACGTTTATAATTACGATACTATAAGCCTATGTTCCGTTCTCGTCACCTGTGCACTACCCTTACAAAGTTATAAATCCATTCTCTCTACAGGTTTGGCCACGATTCTTTCCATACCATCATATTTTCCATCAATTTTCCTAAACCGTACTTTCTTACAAACTCATATTCGTCAGTCCAAACAAAATTGGCTACTACGTCAACTTCTTCGCCCGAAGACTCTTACATCATCTCCGGTCGAAGAGGGGCATCTGTTGACACCCAATTTTGTCCCTCCTTTATTTAATTTACCCGGGTTTTTAAATTTACTAACGAGCTAAATACTTTATTTTTCGCGATATTTTCACTACTTTTATTTTTCAATATTATGAGCATTACTTTATCACAAATTTTTTAAAAACAGTTAGTCATTGTTTCGTTTTCGGGTTCCGATTCGTTAAATTAATTACAAGACAACACTTTGCAAAATATTTATTTTTTACATATTAATTATTTATTGTCTTTACATAATATATATTTTACCAGTTACTAAATTAGAAGCCCGAAGATAATTAAATAGCGGAGGAAGGACCAACAAATTAATGACCCAAAATACCAATACAATATTATTCCCTATCCAAATAAATAACCTACATTTTTATACCCAACCCACATTTTAAACCCCACATTTTCAGACCATGTTTAAATTAATGGGCCAGCCCAAACGGACCAGCCCATTACCCGCGACCCGACCCAGTCCAATTCTCTTTTCTTTACCCTAATCCCATTTCTCCTTCTTTCTTTCGACTTCCGCCTCCTTCATCGTCTTCTCCCTTTTCTCTTTTCTCTCCGCCTCATCTCTCCCTTCATCTCTTTCGCCGCCGCTCCTCCTCTCTCCCCTTCCTCTCTCTTCATCGTCGTTCTCTTCCTCCCCTTCACCCTAAACCCTAGCCGCCGCACTCACACCCCATTGTTTTCTCCGTCACTTCTCCTTCTCTCTGACACCTCCACACGCCTGTTCCCCACGTTCTCCCCACCACACCTCTGCCATCCTCTCTGTCTCCATTTCACCTTGTCCCCCACGCTTCGTTCTGCCATCCCCACCCCTGTCCTTAATCTCTCTCATACGCTCCTCTCTTTCTTGAATACAAATGAAATCTATAAATACAAGGCAAGTGAATCGTTTAAAGGGGGGATTTTCTCAGGTTTCGGAGGAGACACAAGTTTCCTGTCCTTAAGTCTTGAGCTTCATTTCTACTCTAGTCTTGATTTTCTTTTAAAATCAGAAAAAAAAAAACCTTTTTGTTGAAAATATAAGGATCGGGAACCCAAAATTCCCTACAACACAAGTTTTAATCGATAAAAAGCAGCCAACAATTTACTCCATTTTTTATTTTGGAATTTTAGTTACTTTAATCGAGTTCGAATCGATTCATAACGAAAGAGTAGATTCGACGACCTCGACATCCCAGTTCATTGCGCACAAAACAGGTAAACTTCGATACCTTTATTACTTCGAGTCTTTAATTTCTGCTTTGGTTAAATTTTTAGCTGGTGCTGCTATTTTTATGTTATGTAGTTTCTTTGTCGTCATATTATTTTCTGATGTTTTGGGAGCTGTTAGGATAAAACGTTAATCGCCAAAATGAATTTGAAAGAGGTATACTGTAATTTGGATGTTTAGATTGAATTCCCAAAACTTAGAACCCACTTAGAACCAAATATACATATGGTATACAATGAGCTATCAAGATAAGGCGAAGGTATATATTCGATATGCGTCTGATATACACACTATGGTGTGTATATCGTAGGTATATCACGTATACGACAAGAACAGGCTGACATTGTCTCTCTTTTACTCTATCTGTTCAAAGAATATATCCTGCCATGAATGTAATCTACTTTAAGTTAGCAGTTGCATTTCTTATTTAGTTATATATGTGGCATGTTCTGTTAGGTAAGTGTGATAGGCATCAACACATTTAGATACAATTCTTGTCTTAATAGGTATTGGAAATCAAATTGGTTAGTCTAGTATCATACTTAGATGGAAATCTGATTTAGCTGTTCAGATGATTGTCTCGGAATGATTGTTTGAGTATTGGTTTAGACTACATGGGTTGTTCGACATAACTGCCCCCCTAGACTAGGAGACTATGCAGAATGTCATTCGGATTACGTGCACTCTTAATGTGATCAGTGATGTTTAATAATCTAAAGGGACCTCCGAGGATTGTTATGATGGTTTTGTTTAGAATTATGATAGCTTGAATACTTTGATCACAGAATTTCGCTGACGCTGTTTAGGTAAACTGAAGTGCTCATGAAGAATTTAGCTTATAAAGTTTGGTTTCACTTGTTCTTGAATACCCTGATCTGAAACTTATCTGCACTGTTCTTAGCTTAACACTGCCTATTTCACTATCATGTTAATTTGTATGAACTATTGCTGAGCTAAATAAGGAAGTTTGATTAGGATGAATCTAGATTTAGTAAAGTCTGAGGCCTGCTTGCAAAAGTCTTATAATGTGACTAGGTTGTTTGGATGTGACTAAATAAGGCTTAACTGGTTTCAAAGCACATGCTAGTTTATCTTAGTAAGTCGGCATCTGAGTCTAATAAGGTGAAGGGGTCTGAATGAGTTAGGATACCATCCTAATATGTACCATGTTTGAGCTTCTACTGAAATAGTGAAGAAAGGAAACCACTTAGGTTAATATGAACCTTGTATGCATTAGGTGATTGAAAGGGTTGAACCCTGATAATTCAAATCGAAATCTGAATGATTGACTTGGAACTTATATGTGAGCATGAACATCCAGTTGTCTCTCTATATGTATGCTTGTGTTAGAGCTCATCTAATGTTGGTATTCTGCTTCTGAGAATCTGACCATACTGGACTGAAGTTTAAAGGGTCAGTACTGCAAAAAATGAATTCATAATTAAGTTTTTTTTTTACTGTTGTTCTGTGTGTGTTCCTCCTAGAAGTAGCATCTAAACCTTACATGATTCCTCTGTTTCCAGCCCCTTTAACTGAATGGATAACTATGCTTCTGTCCAATAATTGATCAGTGAGGTGTGGCTAAATAAATATACTCAATTTTGATACATATAGAATGCCACCGTATATAGCTTTCTTCCTGTAAGCAAATTTAATACTCTAAATGGGTAAATGGTTGATTTTTGCCTCTCGCTGTTAATGGTTTGAGGTTCGTTTGACTATATTCATATATCGTTATCCTGGAAACTGGATTTACTCTACTATTTTGGTTGCTTAAACATAATTTTAAGCCTGGACTTGTTTCCTCTTAACTGTTTTTATTGGTATTGAGCCTTATTGCTCATTTTATATATCTCTATCTGCCACCAGTTCGGCAACGAGGTTATTTTGGGCTACCATTATTTACGCAATGTTTTCCTTGGTCTCTTCACATGCTTGCTTTTTCGGTCGTCATGTTGTCTTAACGGAACAGTTGCACCCCACCTAGACTACCACTCTAAGTATTCGTTTCGTTGATAGTATGTAAAGTACACCTAGTATACACAAATGTACTCGATCTACATGGTCCACTGGTCTGTTTGAATTTGCATTATACATGTTGGGTCTTATTTGTTAGTTATATACTAATACCTTTTTCTTTTTTCTTTTTTTTATGCATGATATCTCGAGTCAAAGGGGACTCGTCACCTCCCGCATTTGGCATTGGGCTAAAAGCCCAACACCCCTCCTCTCGAATCAGCCCATAACAGCAGTCAATCCGCAGCCAACAGGGGAAATAAAAATCTGGGCCTAAGCCCAATAACGTGAACAACTCCAGCAGTTGGGCCCTAATAAATAGGCCAATCCCATTTGTTCCTTTACTCTCTTCCTTAATTTTATTGTTGTGTATTTTGTTTGATTTGTATGACTAACATTCTGTTTATTAATTTAAATAAACTTTAGCAAATTAGTGAGTTTAGTTTAATAATGGGTAGTTAATTCAAAAAGAAAACTAACAATTAACTCCATTAGTCTATGTCGAAATTATTTACTATCCATAATATTTATCTTTTAGAATAATTGATTTTTCAAAGTATCGTGACTATAGATTTCGACTAAGGGGATCAAATTACACTTACTATTCTAGAAGTTTAAAACGCTCCAAATTTTACACTAACTTAGCTTATTCTAAGAAATAAAAGGGAAAATTAGTTTCAACGGATAACTTTCCACTTTAATTCCTTCCAAACACTTGAAATACGTATTTGTCTAAAACAAACTTTAAAACTTTTATTAAATAACCTTTTTTAAATTTTAGTCATTTTCTTCAAACACTTATAAACATTACATGTCTCGTTTTCTTTTAGTTTATTTTTTTACTAGAACTCTTTTATGCAACTATTACCTTTCCACAAGTATTACACTTTCGTTTAAAATTTTAACAACATTTATAAATCGTATTTCAAAATAGTATTAAAAGTATTCTTTTATACAAATTATTATTATTTTACAAGTTCTATTTTAAATAGCATTTTTACATATTTATCTATAACTTTAGCCATACTTACAAAATTACCTTCCTTTTCTATAATACTATATTTATATTTAGCCTTAATTAAATAACATAAGTCCGGTCGGTTAACCATTGTTAATGGGTCTTAAAGGATGCCTAATACCTTCCCTTTAGACTAATTGAACCCTTACCTAGAATCTTAAGTTTCGCAGATCTTAAACAGAGTTAACTTTAAACATAACTTTAATAAACTTTAGGTGTCCTAATTCACCATAAATAATTAGGTGGAGACTCCTTAAACAAATAACAAAAATAGGAATCTCCAATATGTCGTACTTCTACCTTAACTCCCGGGTTAAAAAGGGGTGTGACAGGCCAAACTGCCCATAGACTTCCGACTGAGCGCATCGGCAACAACATTAGCCTTACCCGGATGATACAGAATATCCACGTCATAATCTTTCAGAAGCTCCAGCCACCTCCGCTGTCGCAAATTAAGCTCTCTCTGCCTGAAAATATACTGGAGACTCTTATGATCAGTATAGATATCCACATGAACGCCATATAAATAGTGTCTCCATATCTTCAGAGCATGAATTACCGCTGCGAGCTCCATATCGTGGGTAGGATAATTCTTCTCATGCTTTTTGTGCTGCCGGGAAGCATACGCTATAACTCTGCCGTGCTGCATCAAAACACAGCCTAACCCCATGCCAGAAGCGTCACAATAAATAACATACCCATCCGGTCCCTCTGGAAGAGTCAGAACTGGGGCTGTAGTCAGCTTCTCCTTCAGCAACTGGAAGCTCCGTTCACAAGCGTCAGACCACTGGAACTTAGCTCCCTTCTGAGTCAGCCTTGTCAAAGGCGCTGAAATCGAAGCAAACTTTTCCACAAATCTTCTATAATAGCCTGCTAACCCCAGGAAACTACGTACCTCTGTGGGTGTCGTGGGTCAGGGCTAATTTTTCACGGCCTCAATCTTCTGTGTATCCACCCGGACACCATCAGCTGCAATAATAGGCCCCAGGAATGCCACTGAAGCCAGCCAGAATTCACATTTAGAAAATTTTGCATATAATTTCCGATGCCGAAGTACCCCAAGTACCGCTCTCAGATGATCTGCGTGCTCTGCCTCGGACCGAGAATAAACCAGGATATCATCGATAAATACAATTACGAACATGTCTAATAACGGCCTGAATACCCGGTTCATTAAATCCATGAATACCGCAGGAGCATTAGTCAGCCCAAAAGACATAACTCTGAATTCATAATGCCCATATCTGGTCCGGAATGTTGTCTTAGGAATATCAGCCTCTCGTACCCGTACCTGATGATAGCCTGACCGAAGATCTATCTTCGAAAAATATCTGGCGCCCTGCAACTGATCAAACAAGTCATCAATTCTGGGGAGGGGGTATTTATTCTTTATAGTTACCTTATTCAGCTGCCGATAATCAATACACATACGCAACGACCCGTCTTTCTTACGCACAAATAATACCGGGGCTCTCCAAGGCGAAGTACTGGGCCTGATAAAGCCTTTTTCTAACAGATCCTTCAACTGCTTTTTCAGTTCTTTCAATTCTGCCGGTGCCATTCTGTACGGGGGAATAGATATCGGCTGAGTATCTGGAAGCAAATCAATAGTAAAATCTATTTCCCGCTTCGGAGGAAGGCCTGGAAGCTCATCTGGGAATACATCCGGAAATTCATTAACCACGGGAACTGACTGAAGAGTCGGCATTTCTGCTGTCAAGTCTTGTACCCGAACCAGATGATAAAAATAACCCGTTCTGATCATTTTCTTCGCCTTAAGGTATGAAATAAACTTACCTTTCGGCGATGCTGTATTACCGGCCCATTCTATAACTGGCTCCCCGGGAAACTGGAAGCGAACTACCTTATTCTGGCAGTCAACATTAGCGTAACAGGAAGCTAGCCAATCCATACCCATAATAACATCAAATTCAGTCATATCTAACTCTACCAGATCTGCCTTACTGTCACGGTCACAAACAATCACAGAACAGTCTTTATAAACCTGTTTTGCTACAACAAAATCCCCTATCGGTGTGGCTACCTCAAATGGCTCTATAGGTTCAGACATAATACCAATTTTACCGGCAACAAGTGGTGAAATATATGATAAAGTCGAACCTGGATCAATTAGTGCATACACAGACCGAGAGAAAACCAATAAAGTACCTGTAACGACATTAGGAGATGCCTCCTGATCCTGGCGGCTGGCCAAAGCATAAATGCGGTTCGAAGGACCGCTAATACCAGAAGCTCCACCACGGCCTCTGCCGCGACCCGCCGGTGCTGGAAAACCCTGCCCCGTAGGGCGCATAGCCACTGACGAAGATGAAGACCCAGCGGCTGATCCGGTAGGCTGCGCTGCACCACCCGAACTACCCTTATACGGGCAATCTCTCACAGAATGGCCCTGACGACCACAAGAAAAGCATGCACCGGTGGCTCTGTAGCACTCTCCCGGATGATATCTGCCACAAAGAGAACACTGAACCCTGGGTGGCCTCATCTGACCAGATCCCCTATCTGTCCGCGAACCTGAAGCCCTGGAGCTCTGGCCTGCCCCTGAATACCCTGGGCTATCGAACCTGCGACCTGTAGGCTGGGGAGGTGCGCTCTGCGCCGGCTGAGATGAAAATCTGCTAGGCTGTTGCGGCTGTTGGGGCTGTCTGCCCCGAATATCTCCAGATGACCTAGCCCTCTTGGGCTGTCTCCGATCCTGGCCCCTGTCAGGCTGATGTCCTCCTCTGCCCTGATCCTCCATGCCCTGGGCGTGGGCCTGAATACGGGCAATGTCCATACCGGGCTGAGTAGCCAATACCAAACAACTGTCGACAAAATAACGGTCCAGCCCCATAATGTACCTGTACATCCTGTCAGCCATAGTAGCTACCACAGCAGGTGCGTATCAGGCCAATGAGTCAAACTCCATACTGTACTCTCGGACACTGCGACCCCTCTGTCTCAGCAATAAGAATCTGTCAGCCTTGGCCCGCCGTAACTCCGGAGGCAGAAAATGGCTAAGAAAAGCCTGAGAAAAATCATCCCAAACTGCTGGGGGAGCGTCATCGCCTCTGGATAACTCCCATGACTCGTACCAATTAGCCGCTACATCATATAACCGGTACGAAGCTAACGCGACTGACTCTGTCTCGGAAGCATTAATCAAATCTAGAGTGCGTCGCATCTTCCTGATAAACACCTCAGGATCCTCCTCGGGCTTTGTCCCGAAGAACTCTGGAGGGTTACAAGTCAAAAACTCACGGGCTCTCAAACTATCACGCCTGACTGCCCGGTCACCTCCCAGTCCATGCCCCTGAACCTGCCCTGCCACAAGTCTGGTCAGCAACTGGACTGCCTCCCTCATAGACTGATCCTCAGTGCCTGGCCGTGGAGCTGGAGGCTCAGGTACTGGAACTGCGGGAGCTGGCGGTGGAGCCGCCCCCCGATCTGCGGCTGTGGCCGCCCCAATCTCCTCCACGAGTGGCGGTGTAGACGAACCCTCTGTCTGGGGCAAAGTCCCCAGAGCAATATGTGCCTGGGCCCTGGTAATCCTCTAGACCCGGCTAGTCTCTCCCAAGGCTGCTGACTTGGCCTTTTGGGCCGCTGTTGCCTTTTTTGGAGGCATATCTGCAAACATAGCCACTCGTTAGGGAGGGGTCATCCTGATAACACAGCTCTATCGCACGATCTAAGACAGAAAGAAGGATAGTATCCTAAATGCCCTGTAGCCTCCTGTTTATAGGCGTGGTGCACAACACACCGATAAACAAGACTCTACTAGACACGGTCTGTGGACATTCCGAGGACGAACTGCTCTGATACCACTTTTGTCACGACCCAACCCCGTGGGCCGCGACCAGTGCCCTAGCTGGGCACCTATACGTACCCGATACCCAAATTAGCATATTATCAGAATAATAATATAATAATAACATTAGTGGATGCTACAGAATTTAGCAGAAGAGCAGACTTGGCACACAGAAGCCGATAAGGCTATCATAAAACCAAACATCCCAAACATATGTACAGAACCCACACAGATGTATCCACAGACCTCTACAGAACATATCATAATCATAAGACGGGACAGGGCCCCGTCATACCCAGAACAAAGTACATATCCAGATAGCAGTGACAGACTGTACCAAAAGATGGGCTCTGAAGAAGGGAGCGCCCCAAAATAGCAGAAATGGGATCCTAAACGTGTGGATCAGCAAACCTGTCGTCTGTACCTGCGCGGCATGAAAACGCAGCCCCCGAAGAAAGGGGGTCAGTACGAAATATGTACTGAATATGTAAAGCGGAATCACAGAAGTCAAATCATAATGGTTACAGAAAATGAGTACAGAATCCAGAGTGTCAAATGCATATTTCCAAAACAGACAGAATGCGTACAGAAACATATGTCATATCATATCATATCCGGTCCCTGCCACGGGACTCGGCAGACAGAATGTGGCCACCCTCCCGACGCTGGTGCCACTATACAGAGGAATCAGAAAAAGGGGCGTGGCCCCATATCATAATATGTCATATCAAAATGGCCATAACAGATCAGATCAGAATAGGCGGACATGGCACATCATACTCCACAAACCCATGTACGCGTATACCTGCCCCCTCACATCGGGACGCGGCGAACAATGCAGAGAATTACGCTTGACAACATATCCTAGCCCGGGCTCAGTGTGGGAAACATTGGGACATCCACGAATGGAGTAGTGAGAGACTAATGCAATTTAAAAATATAATAAATGTTTTCAAAGACTCGATGAAGCGTATCAAAGACAAACAAATCCAATGGGGTCGGACGGAATCATATTAAATGTATTTCGGATATCATAATAAATTACAGAAGTATAACTTTCCCGAAGTCATTCCGAGTGTCAAAATAATTTATAATATTTAACAGAATATTTAAAATAATATTCGTTAAGCGATTAGTAGGGTAATTAAGACATTTCTTTCAAAAATCGCTTAAAAAGGAAGCTTTAACATATTAGGGGCAAAACCGTAAATAGCGGGCCCGCCTTGGGACAAACAAGGCAGCGGGCTCAAATTGTGCCCTCTAAGCATATAGTATCACCTAAAAAGGTTATACAGACATTCTATGGCTTTCCGAATAATTTAGAGCAAAATTGCATAATTTCAGAAAAAGCGTATCAAAATGGTTCAATTCTACTGAAGGAAAAACTGAAATTTTGTCTTGCGGATTCCGAGGGCCAAGAGGTCCTTCGAGGCCCGGATCCGACCCTAATACACTAGGGGCATGCCAAGGGAAGAATTGGGTTTGCTTTACATACCTTTCACGCCCCTTAAGCCTTTCCAAACTCACTTCCCGTTTCGTCAAAAAACTGCAATTGGTCAAGTTTACCAATTGTGAGTTATTAATGCCATTATTACAACTTTAAGCATATTTGGCTACCGAAATTTCGGCAGCACTTCCCCTATACATATGGCACCCCGAGAATTCAACTCGGCTAGAAATCATCAACAACAACCCAAACGACAACATTAACATCAACAAAGAACATTAAGAACACAAATATCCTTCAACTAGACATTTTTCTCACAAGTTGACATAACCTTCATTTCAATCCAAACTTTCACTAATATCAATAATTTCACATTCATCAACAATCAAGATCATCACCATATAGTTCTAGATACATTTCATATCGTTTGCCTTAAGATATACACTCGATATACATAGTATACAACTTTCCGCCAAAATCATAACTTATGCAAAACATCAAATCTTTGGCATCCAACTTCATAACAAGTTTCCAACTTCCAAATTCATCAATGGTCATCACAACTAACAACCAAACAACTTCATTTCCTTAATGTCGGAAAAATCATACTAAAATGACATAAGTTTCTACATTCCAATTCAATACAAACTTATATCATTCTAACTTCATTTACATTACAAACATCACAACAACACTCTAACACATTAAACAACTTAATCCATCCCATTCCATACCACTCCATACCACACGGCCAAATGCTATTTTCATCAATTCATCCAATTTTATTCAACTTTCATTCTCAATATGAATTCCACCATACTTACAACTAGAATACAACATAATTTCAATTCTTCATTAGCATACAATGCATGCATATACACGGCCATACATATATACTACATACCCACTTTGCAAACTTCCATTTCTTCATACAATCAACACATTTCCATAAACTACAACACAATCAAAACTTCATAACACAAATAAAAGGTAGAAATTCTTACCTTTTCTTCAAGTTTTCTTCACTTGGATATATGATCACTTTGGTGAATTGGATGCTCCCCACTCCAAACCAACTACACCAAGTTAACAAGGGTACTAAACTTAGTAGAAATTCAACAAGACAAGAATTTTTGGAGCAATATTTTTAATGGTGAATTTTCCTTAGGGTCACCCGAACCCTTCTCTCTTCTTGCTCTTGCTTTTCTTATTTTCTTGCTTCTTATCTTTAGAATTTACTAGATAAGATCACATATATAATACAATATGGTCCATTAGTCAATTAACCACATGGAAAAAATGTTATAAGGCCATGGGTTTGGGCCTTCCCATGGCCGGCCATGCCCTACTTTTGGGCCTCAATTTTCCATTCAAATTTTTTTGGCCCAATAACTTATAGATCACATTGCATAATTCCCGAAACTAATTTCTAAAATTCCAAAATTACCCTTAACCTTGTCCCACACTTCCATGACCCCATTCTTTCATGCACAACTCTTATGTTACTTAAAAACCAAATTTGACTTTATTTCTCAAAAATCCAATATGTTTCAAATTTTTCCAAATGTGTGAAAACACTGGATATAACACAACAACCACCTGGCTTCGTAGATTCTCGATTTCCGACTCATGTGTGTAAACTACACAAATCTATCTATGGACTCCGCCAGGCACCGCGAGTATGGTACACTGAAATCAAGGAGTTTCTCTTATCACGTGGCTTTGCACGCTCTAAGTCTGATGATTCTTTATTCATCAAATGGTCTTCTAATTCTCTCATTATTATTATGATCTATGTTGATGACATTGTTGTTACAGGCTCTAACAACTCTCATGTCCAGGCAACAATTAAGTTGTTGGGTGATAGATTTTCGATCAAAGACCTTGGCCCTTTACATTTTTTTCTAGGTGTTGAAGTCATACAGAATGCTCATGGATTGATGCTCACACAAAGTAGCTTCATTGCGGACATACTCGGAAAGTTTAAGATGCTGGATGCAAACAGTGTGAGCACTCCTCTGTCTACAAGTGACATTCTATCCTTGGACGACGGTTCTCCATCCGCAGATGCTAAGCTTTATAGGCAGGTCATTGGATCACTGCAATACCTAACCTTCACACGACCTGATATATGCTTTGCAGTAAACAAGCTCGCCCAATTCCAACATTCTCCTTCATCCAAACATTGGCAGGCAGCGAAGAGGCTTCTTCGTTATCTAAAAGGAACCATTACCCATGGACTTCACTTCAAACATGGTAACTCTTCACAGTTACTCGCCTACTCGGATGCAGATTGGGGTGGTATTCCCGACACTAGGCACTCCACCTCAGCTTATGTTATTTTGCTTGGAAACAATCCAATCAGTTGGTGCTCCAAAAAGCAACGCACTATCGCTAGATCTTCCACAGAAGCGGAGTACAGGGCTGTAGCAAGTGTTGTTGCTGAGCTAAACTGGCTCACCAACCTGCTGCAAGAACTTCGAGTCGAGCTGCCTTGTCCTCCCAAGGTTTTTTGCGATAACATCGGTGTCACTTACCTATGTCGCCATCCAGTCTTTCATAGTCGAATGAAACATGTAGCAATCGACTTTCATTTTGTCCGTGACCAAGTTGAAAATGGAAAAATTTCAGTTCATCACATTCCAACAGGAGCTCAACTAGCAGATGCTTTAACCAAAGCACTTCCCAAAAGGTCCTTTGTCAACTTTGTTAGCAACATTGGCCTCCAGAAAATTGAGCCAATGTTGAGGGGGCATGATAAGGATAACGATGTACAGTCCTAGTACGTTAGGATAATGTACAGTCCTAGGACGTTAGGATAGGTATCTGATTTGTATACGTATTTTAGTTATTCTTATCTTTAGGTCTCTTAAGCTTAGAAAACTCCTTTCTCTTATATACTTGTATCTGTATAAATACCACATGCTGTATCAATGATAATCCAAGCCTTTAATAATCATATTCAACTCTTATAATTTGGAGGCGGTAGAATATAACACATTCATAGCTTTCATCTTCTTCTTTTTTATAACTATTAATAACCCTACAAAATTCAACTTTTAGTTGTGTATTGAGAAATGATAAGTTGTGTTACATTCTATGTTTTGATGATTTGTCAAACAGCTGGAGAACTAGAGAGGGACGTGATCTGCTATGTGTTCTCTCTATACATCGTACAATCAACAGTAGCAGTTGTAACGCTGCACTGCTCACTACACTAGTATAGCAGAGCTAGTGCGGCTGTGTTTTAAGGATGAATGGTCTCTATCTCATCCCTCATGCTCCCCAACATCTTACAACTCATTAGGTATCACTTGGAAAACCTAGAATCACTTTAAAAGTGCAGCCGCCATGAGATTGTACAAGTGTTCAAAACAAAGTTGACCACAAACTGAAGGATTAGATCCCAACAACTGAAGATGTCAACGTCTCTTAGTTTGTTTTGAGTTTTGTTTATGTGCTTTAACTTGCAAACCTACTCTTCTCTAAAGAAGTTGTTGTAGGTAGCTTAAATTCTCAGTTTTCGTTTGTAGGCAACTTTCCTATCAAATCTATTGAGTGGTGCCCTTGGCTAGAGTTAGTCAAGGTGTATTAGTTGATTTGGCTAGAGGTAGTCAAACTTAGTTGAGTGTGTGACTAGAGTCAGTCATAGCGTGTAGCTTACAATAAGGTTATTGTAAGGGTTGAGGGATTAAGTGTGTTAATTCCTAGGTTGCAAGAGTTGTAATCTGAAGTTGCTCAATGAAGTGAAGTTGAAAATCCTACGAGGTAGGTCGTGATTTTTAATCCATTGAGCAAGGAGTTTTTCACGGCAATATCTTGCCTATTTACTTCTGCACTGTCTCAGGGAACTGGTTGATAACCAGGCCCCTCATACACTGCTTGGTGGACACATAGCCTACATCAAGAAATAGGATTAAATTTTACTGATATGAATTGTTAAAACTCAACTTAGACCTTCTAGCATGCGAAAATAATAGCGATGAAATACATAATTAACTAAGTTTTGTTAAAAAAAAATAAAAATCAACACTGACAGTTTATCACATCTCTAATAACCACCTATCAAAATAAGGAAAAATAAGTAGGTACCTAGCTAAAATAATGAACAAAGAGGAGATCAAGTCAAAAAAAAAAATCAAAAAGAACAAATAAACAATCAGTATAAATAAAATTAAGCCATTTAACTATCCAATTATAAGATAATCAGATACTTTAGATGTGGTGAAAAAGAGTTCATCGAACCATTTTCTTGTTGCAAAGTCAAAAAAAATTAAAATATTAATTTTAAATTATTTAGATGAAACACAGAAACAAAAATTACCAAAAAGGACATTCATATCAAGTGGCCACCGATAATAGTGTCTTTGTCCTTCTCAAATCTCCCTATAGTAATCTTCTAGTCTTCTTTAATTTGATATGTCCATCACCTGGTCTTCTACGTCTCCCTGCAATAAATTTTACATCACAAAAATTGATGCATACAAATGAGAATTGTAAGAAAATAAATTAAAATCCTATATGTTACGTTCTTGTTTATAATCAATAAATAGGATATAGGATACCAAAAACTAATTTACTAAATGAGAATCTTAGAAAGTAAAACTATACACGATATCTTTGTTACTAAATATTGTTTATTGCATAGTAAAAAATGCACAAGGACACAACATATGGAGAATAGCATAGCCAAAAAACAAAAATGAGAAGATATATATAGGATATCAATTAGCAGATCAATTACGAGAGGAATGATTTGGGTAATTATTGGTGATTAAGTATCAACAAACGGCTTTAGGCCAGGGTATCAGTAAATAAGGATGCTGCGTGGGCTGAATCAAAGTTTAATTGAAATTTATTGCAAAGTGTACGTGGGTTAACTATTGACAAAATATTTAATGTAGGAGGCTTTTTTAATCAATTTAGATAGTAAATTATGTGGAAAAATGAAGAGAAAGTAAAAGCAAATAGTTTCTGATCTTGGGTATGTACATACATAGGTATATAATGAATTCAAGAGTAAACAATGAAGGTGAACGGTTTGGATTGCAACATACTTAAGAGAATTAAAAGAAAATTACGTTTCAGTTTTCTAACATAGTACATTAAACTTTGTGACTTTTGAGTTTTTTTAACGAGAAAATACACAAATACCCTCCCCCTCTCAACATATACTCGGACTAATTATGACGTACTCAACCTTTGCGGGCGACCTATTACTCCCTGGCCTTATTTTTTCTGTATTTTTATATCCTTTTTCGGCTGACGTGGCACAAAAAAATTTGATGCCCGGTTGCACAGTGGAGAGTGCTGCACACTCTCCGACACATCGGCGCCACGTCACTGCCACATTGGTGCCACTTTTCCTTTCTTTTTTTTCACTTGATTTTCTTTTATTAATTATATTTACACTAATTAACCTCTAATTAACCATTAAACCCTCCATTATTTTTATCTTCTTCATCACTAAACCCTTCTTCTTCATCTTCATTTCAAGAAATTAATCAACTCATATTCTTCCTCCATTAACACACAAACATTCAACCCATTTTCTTCCTTCATTAACACACGCACACATTCAACTCATTTTCTTCATCCATTAACACACACACATTCAACTCATTTTCTTCCTCCATTAACACACACACATTCAATTTCTTTCATCAATCATAAATATTTTTTCAAGAAATCAACCAACCCATTTTCTTCCTCCATTAACACACACACATTCAACCCATTTTCTTCCTCCATTAACACACACACATTTAATTTCATCATCAATCATACATATCTTTTCAAGAAATCAACCTATTTGGGTTCAAGAATTTCTCTTCCATGGGGCTCCTTCTTCTCTTTTCTTAAAAAACACCAACTTTCAGCGGCGGTAGTGGGGCAGTGGCCGCTCGTCAGTGGTGGTGGTGGCGCGGGAGGGAGAGAAGGAGACGAAGGAAGGGGGAGGGGTCATTGGCGCAATTGTGGTGCAAGGAGTGGAGAGAAGGAGATGAAGGAAGGGGGGTCATTGGGGCAGTGGCCGCTCGCCGGTGATGAAGTCCGGCGGCGGCGGCAGCGATAGAAAAAATGAGATAGAAAAAAAGGTTGAAAAATTTAGAGAGGGAAGGGAGTAAAAGTAAAAAATGAGATTGAAAAAAAAAAGGAAAAATTAATTAAAAATACATGTACTTATGAAAAGATATATTAAAAATAAAATTTTAATACTTGTTTAATAAAATTTAGGTGGCACCAATGTGGCAATGACGTGGCGCCAATGTGGCGGAGAGTGTGCAACACTCTCCACTGTGCAACTGGGCATCAAATTTTTTTTGTGCCACGTCAGCCGAAAAAAAATACAAAATACATAAAAAAAATAAGGCCGGGGGGTAATAGGTCCCCCGCAAAGGTTGGGTGCGTCATAATTAATCCGAATATACGTTGGGGGGTATTTGTGTATTTTCTCTTTTTATAATATGACACATAAATGGGAAAAATAGAAAAAAGGTCAAAAAAGGAGAAAAAGATAAATATGAATGGTGGCCTAAGAGAGGTGTCGCATCACCTTGTCTATGCCTAGCTTTATAATATATACTAGTAAACTGGTCCGCGCTTCGCGCAGTTGCAAAATACCTCAGTTGCAACATCAAAAAAAATCTTTAAATTTACTTAAAACCGATAACCTAAAGTATAAGTTTATAATTTCAACTCACAGATATTTAAAAAATGAAGCTGAAAATTCAAATCATAGCGTAGTTTTATGAAAATATAAAGTATCATCACAGCATCACAATAAAAAATACTCCACCTTTTACATAAGAGATATTCTTCCTAAAAGAAAATAAATATTTCCTCTAATTTTCATCATTTAGAAATATTAAACTTCGCTAAATACTTAATTTGAGGTAAAATTATTTCTAGTGTTGTATCTTCTTTTGTAAATGTATTTGTGGGTAAATATATTATTGTACATGATTGCATAGTTTAATATATATTTGATAACATGTTGTATGTTAAAATATAATTGGCTTCAGATTTCCTTAATCATGAATTTATACTATATTAAAAGCACGAAAGGTCTTAGAAATGTTGATTGATTTTTTTGTCCTTCATTAAAAAACTGCATAATAGACAAAATCGTCATTACTATTTTTTTAATATTTAAGATTTTAAAATTAACTAAATTTGATGTATTAAATTTTATTTAGTCACGTAAGGAGATTTTCCCAATTTGGGTTCCTTTTAGGTTTAAAAGTCTTTATTTATTAAAAAACTCAAAACTCATGCACATAAGGAAAACGCCAAAAAACAAAAATACAACGATCAAAGGAGATGTTGTGAGAAGAAGGAACAGAAACTTTTGTCATCTACGTACTCCATATCCACTCAAACAAGGAGATTAGGTCTCCAATTCTCTGCAATTTCTTTATGTCAAGAATATACTTTGACGCCTTCGTGTATATGTTAATATATATGCTTCGTAACTTCATATTTTTGTGTCGAGCTTCCAGCGTTGTACGTGAAACAACACATTGTTTTTAAATGTTGCTTTAAACTGTCGGTCTGGTCAATTTTTCCAATTCAACTTTTTAAAGGCAACATATAGTGTCAACGTCTCCGATATTTGTTTGTGATGTGAGGTAAACTTTCTCGCCTTTAGGTTCTTCTTGAAATTATGTGATAATAAAGATTTGTGTATTCTTTATAAACATTTGCAAATTAAGAGGTTGTCAGTTGCGGTATTGTTTGTTTATCATGTATGCACAATTATCAATGGTGCTAATCCTGATTTTCTATTAGTGCACAAAGAGCTTGAGATTGCTTCAATAGCAATATTGTACTCAAGAATGCGTTAATTACTTTTCTGCCGTTAGTTTTTCAATTTGAAGAGACAAAGCAATATACCAACCGGACAATCTTTGGTTATTTTTATTATTTCATCGACTTATCTTATATTAACGTTATTTTTTTAATTATTTAAATTTATTTGGTTAAATATGTTCTTTGGAGACGCACTTTAGTATTTCGGTGAGAGTACTTAAAGCCTCCATCAGATAAGGGAAAAAGAAACCAAAGAGGTATTGCTTATGAGATAAAGGTATTGAAATTTTGTTAGATAAATCTGTTTTGACAAATATATTTATTTTGCCAACTTTAGTATTTGGGTGATGAAGACAATCTTGAGCTTATAAAAGCTTAGTTTTTAACATTTCTAGCAATTATTTATTAATAACTAATGCATACAATGAAAATTGAAATATCAAACCCATCTGATTGGGTAAAGACTAAATTTAAGAGATACGGTGATGGTTTAGGTTAATCGATCCTTCTAAATCGCTAATGTAATTGACAATCAAATACTTCAAGAAGATCCACAGAATCATTAGCTCGAGAAATATGCCACTTCGGCCCTGATAACGTTCAAATCCACTCCTCAAAGAGAGAGTGTACACGGTCGTATGCAATATAATTTACCCAACTATGAGTCGGGGTCGATCCCACAGGGAACAATATACTAGGCGATTAAGAAAGTAAGGAACTTTCACTTACCAAGATAAGTCAAACGATAGATAATATTTTGGTTTTTGATTTTGAAACTACCAAAGATAAAACTAACTTAGAAAGCGAGTAAAATGATCAAAGGTCACAAGTTTGGATACAAAGGAAATTACGCTCAAGTAACGAGCCAATATATTTTATGATATTACAACTAAGAGCGGGTCTATGTAATAGATAATGGTTTCTAAAATCTAATTGAAAGTCTTCCAACCAAATCAATGAATTTCACCCTAAGCTTTTCCAAGCCTTAGAGCGTGATATCAAGCACAACCAATTGAATCTCAAGTAACTTTCCTATTCCTAGCTCAAGTTATTAGATGAGTTTAATGACCCAAATTCTTGTTAATTAATCTTTCCCAACCTAGATTTCCTCTTCCGAGCTCAATCAAAGTAAATGGGCGAGTCTTAGGGTTAGCTAATCCCCTAAGAAGTATTAAAGAACAAGATTAATTAAATCAACAAAGACCCACTTCAACAACAATAAAAATCATTCAATACATAAGCAAAACAAGAGTTTCATCCAACACTTTAATCATAGAATATTTCCATAAACAAGATTCAAGTGAAGAGAATAAATACTACACACTTAGATATACAATACAAAGCAAGGAATTGAAGAAATGAATTAAAGGTTTAAGAAATGTTCAACCAAATCTTCAAATCTTCAACCCCAAAGTGTGGTGTAGGAACCTAGTCTCCAAAACTTGTATGAAATGGCCAAAGATGAGTTTTACAAACCCTAGCATTCTATTTATAGAAGTGCCAAAACGGGAACAAAATCTGGACAAAAATACCCTGCGTGCATAACATGCTACTCGCATCTTGTGTCGCATGTGTAATATGTCAGTCGCATGTTGCACCAAACTGTAGCATGTTGTGCAAATATCTCTGTCAGCACATGCTGCAGCAAGTGTTGCTCGCATGCACAACATGCTACTCGCATGTGCTGCTAGCATGTGCCGCATTTCAGCCATTTTTGCTCCATTTTGCTCCGTTATGCTCTCCGGACATCTTATCCTACAAAACGATATAAATACAAGAAAAGTAACAACAAAAATGCTTGAAGAGTCACAAAAGCTTAAGGAATTAGCATCGAATATCCCGTAATTTCACGGCACATCAGGCCCTTGATTTAAGAAAACAGAAGGAGAGATCAAGAGAAGTTGTTCCACGTGATCGATTCGAAGTACTACCCGACTTTCTTGGAGATCAAGAGGATGACAAGGAGGTTAGAGAAATGTCACCCTTTTTATCCTTTAAAAATAGATATAATATTGGACAAGATCGTAATTTAATATTTCTTATATATAAGATTTTGAAATTAACTAAAATTTTGGTTATCAAATCTTTCTTTATTTAGAGTCCCATGCAGAAAGTCATAATACTTAGGATCTTAAATCAATTAAGATTTTAACTTATAAGGATTTCTTATTTAATGCCTCAACACAATGTCATTTATCTGAAAAGAGAATTGAAGGTCAATCGTCAAACAAAATTTATTATATGCAATACAGGCAAATTTTCATCTTTACTTTTATGTTTCTTCTTTTATAATTTTAGTTCAGTCTGAATCATAGTTTAGATTCGAGTTGATTTAGTAAAGGTGACCGTGAAAATTATGGAATGAGTCCGTCTTTTTGTTCTGCTGTAAAATATCAAAGAAAGAGGAGTGATGTATTATTTGATACGTTCATCACTATACATAAATAACTTAAGTATTGTTTTATCTTGATTTCTCGATACTCTCAAATTATTCTTTATTTGTGAATTAGTGTATGTGTTTTCGTTCTTTATTTTTCATATTTAAGTACATTATCTATTGCATATTAAACCAATTCCTCAACTATTTAAAATATTAATCTTCTCGAGTGACATTAAATTATATAAAATCAACAATTCACTAATAGTCTTCGTGCCTTTAGGATTCAAATAATTAATTTCACTTTCAGAATTTTCCCAGTTTTTTTATTTTCTAGAACCTAAAATAATTCAGAACAAGGAGTTCAATCTATATAAGAAGTCTTATTCTATACTCCGTATTTGTTATCATAAAATGTTGACAAACTCAGAGAGTTAACTCATGTGAATTAATTATAATATAATGTGGGGGTCAGTGCATAAGGTAATATGTTTTCTGATTGTGTAATTTTATTATGGATTCAAGTCTATACTGTAATTAATCATCATTCTAAATTATATGCATTTTTTTATTACCTGATGCAAAAAACACGTGCAGCGCACATACACTAAAACTAGTCTAAGAATAAAATAAAAGAAAAACAATTAAAGGGAAAATGAAAGGCAACAAAATAAGAAAATTAAAGTGTACTGAGCAGTATTATAAATTCCCCAAATTAACTGAATGCAGAAGCACAAATCTTGGCCACAGATGAACGTGGATGATGGAATCGAGATGTGGAAATTTATCTTCTTTGCTTTCTTATTTTTCCTCTCTTTCCTCATTCCTTTTTCGTCTTTACCTTATACCATTTTCATAACCTCTTTTAAAATGCCACATGCTGTTTCTTCAACTTCATCTTTCTTACTAATATTTTCTTAATTTTTCATCCTGATTTTTGCATAAGACTAATAAAATCCTTATTTACTCCAAAATTTATGCAAAATCCCTACAATTCTTCCTCTTTCCTTTTATAATTTTTTTACCATACAAAATACTTCCATAACCATCCTATAAATTCATTATATATAGTAATAATGTTAAGGAGTACAATAAAAAGTGGAGAAAATTGAAAAACAGGAAAAAGTACCCCATGAAATCTTAAGTACATTCTCTCCGTTACCCTATCAAACTCATCTCTTGTTTCCTCGCCAGACCTTTTATTCATCCTCATATTCATCATTAACGTTGATGCAACAGGGTGTGAAGGCAGACTTTCAGAAAACAGTGAAATCTACTGTACGGGGTTCTTTTCTTATCTTCTTGCAAATCCTTTGAAGGTGTAGATTCACACAAACAAAAAGTGAGACAGAAATCTCATACATATAAAGTCAGAAAAAAAAGCTTGTTTTGAAGTGGAAGAGGACGGCTGAATGAAATCAAATGTTCCAGTAGTAATATTTATAGGTTTTACGTTGATTGCATTTATATTTACGTTACTAATTGTAGTAACGGAATTTTATGTTAAAAGGAACGTGGGTAAAGAGAAGAAGTTAATGACTGATACTGATTTGAGGAGAGGCTTTGATCATGAGAGAACGTGGGGTGTAAAAGAAATACAATAAGTGATAATAATGAAGCAATAACTAATGACATGAAGGTGTATTTATTTAATCTTTTTGCAGCTTTTTTGGACATCAAATAAGGGGGAAAATGCCAAAAAAAATGAAAAAAAAGATAAATAGGAATAGAGGCCGTAGAGAGGTAACATATTACTTTATCTATGCCTAACTTTATAATATATATATATAGATTTATGATTGATTGATTGGCACTACTATATTAATAGTTGCAAAGACAAGTCTGCACATTTGCCTCTTTTTAGTTAATATTGCTTATGTTAAAGGGAAAGCATATAAGAACTTAAATTATTATATTTAGATTAGTTAGCAATATGTATTATAGAATATTACAAAAGTATTGAGCGGAGAAGATGACAAAAGCAAAAAGTATTAGTAGCTAATCTTTTTAGCTAAGATTGTGGGATCAAATGTGTTATTGCTCTACCTTTAATGAATATTTATTATTGGTTGGTGAAGTCTTTAAGAGATTCTTTTTGCTTTTGTCATTTTCTCCACTTTACTTTATTGCTCTACCTTTAATGAATATTAGTAGCTAACTTTTTAGCTAAGATTGTGGGACCAAATGTGTTAGTTATGTGATTGGGTTTCATACTCACACTTCATTTATATGCTAATGGTGTTTTCTATTAACTCTTCAAGTATTAATGTCTTGTGATGGTGTACAACATTACTTGTGTCTTAATACCATTACTTTGCTTGAAAAAGAAAATAGAGGTTAGGAAAAGAGTTAATAGCAACAATTTGGGTCATTAAATCCATCTAATAGCTTGAGCTAGGAATAGGAAAACTAGTTGAGGCTACATGGGTGTTCTCTTATAAAACATTCTAGGGCTTGGAAAAGTCTAGGATGAAATTTGCTAATTTGGTTGGAAAACTTTTGGCAAGATTCGCGTGACCCTTGGTTTAATGCATTTAGGCATATAAATAAGTTGAATTGATACCCAAGTGCATTACTTTCCATTGGAACCACAACCTTGGTCCCATTTACCAATAGTTTACATCTTATAACCATTCTTAGTCTTTAATGAACAAACAACAATCAAACTACTATTATATTCCCCTCTCCCTTGAAATATAGACTAATAGTCGGGTGTTACAATTAACAAGTATATTTCTTCATTGTATTCTCTGTGGGATTCGACCCCAACCTCGTTGGGTTCTATATTTGACAACGACCGCTTACTCCTGATATTAAAGGTGTAATTTGGGCGTATCACAATGGCGAAAATACAAGTATATAGGTCAAACATGTGTAATAAATAAAATTTAATACAGTAAAGCAAATGAAAGAGACAACTCAGTGGCTAAGGCTGTGCAACATGTGGTGACAGTGCAGCTTCAAATCTGGGTGAGCTCATTTAATGCTTATTGTTTTCTTAGAAATAGGCCCAAAAAAATAATGAAAAGTGACATTCGGGTTCGATCCGGGGTGACATGTAAAGGAAGCAACAGTTGCAACCAACGGGCCCCAAAGACAATTTCATTTGTTAGAGTGCACAATTAAATATATATTAATTTATCAAGGTATATATACATAATTTTTTCCGAAGGGTGGGAGTGCACCCATTTGGGTCCGCCTCTACTTACGAATTTGTCCATTAATGGGCTACGCCATTATCGAATCTAAATGAGTGCCTCATGTGAACTAGTGTTATCCTTTAAAAACTTCTCAGTTTCATCTCCCATTCCGATATGACATTCGCCTAGGGTGTCATGTGCACCCCTACTTCAAAAGTTTGCCTGCCTAGAAGTCTATTAGTTGTTCTCATCGCCGAACAGTTAGGCTCTCAAACCCAAAGCAACAAAACTTACACAATTTTACAACCTATGACTATGATATCTTGGCTATGTCACCAAAGCCTAACAATATGCACATCAAATTTCAATGAGATTGTTGATTATTTTTGTCCCAACTTAGGAATATAGAGGCATCCTAACACTTACCCCTCCCTCCTAGCTTTCCAAAGGGAAAACTGATAAAATACTTGAAGAGGTTGATCAAATTAGAGTTTGAGTTTAAGTAATTATGTGCATTTACAATCAGAAAGCAAAATGGTGCAACTAAACACATTCATAATTTTCTTGATATTTAAGCACTCAAACCATAATCACTTCAAAAGGTAAAACAGTTTCAAAACAACTCGAATATGAAATCACAAAATGTGGGAAATGCAACACTCTGAAGTACAAACAATACATGGTTCTAAGTAGTACAGGCGGCGACTTTACTAAAGAAACCACGTAACCAAAAAGCAACATATTAACTTGCAACGCTGAAAGAACACCACAGGAAGAGATGCTAACTTCTACATTTCCAAAAATGTGTTCTTGATTTTGTTAAGCCTCTTGACTACATCTTTCATGGTTATTCTTGATTCGGGCGTTTCCTTTGTGCAATCTAAAGCCAATTCTATCATGGAAATTATGCAAATTTCACTTTTGGAAGTGATTTGTTCTTCCTCAGGAAAAAGATTGGCATCCACAACTTCCATCATAGTTCTTGGAAATGCTCGCCTTATCCACTCCCTCAAACCAAGATTTTCGTAGAATATCTCTTTATCTGTTGGTCTTCTTGTTGTCAAAACCTCCATTAGCATAATGCCATAACTGTAAACATCACCACTAGTGGACACTATTCCCTCCGAGCCATATTCTTAAAAGAAACGAAAAATTATAAAGCATTACTCATCCAATATAACAATAATTATGTACTAACAATATTTTGTGAAATAAAAAGTGTCTTCGATAACTAAAAAAGAAAGAGACTAGTATACCTGGTGCAATATATCCAAGAGTGCCCAATGTCTCGGTACGTGCCATTGACTTGCTTACAGCTAAAATTTTGGAGATTCCAAAATCACCAACATGTGCCACCATTTCTTCATCCAAAAGAACGTTGGCTGGCTTTAGATCGCAATGAACGATATGAGTATGATGACTATGATGCAGATATTCAACAGCCACAGCCACATCAAGCATTATGGAAACTCTTTGAAGGAGGTTCAAGCAGCAATCTTCTTTGTACAACCAATTCTCAAGACTCCCGTTTGGCATATATTGCAAGACAAAGGCTCTAATGTATTCGCTAGAGCAAGTAGTAACCACTGGTACAAGATTTCTGTGCCTAACATTTCTTATCACTTCACATTCAGTATCAAACCTCTTGCATACTTTCTCATTTTGCAAATTCAGGACTTTTATTGCAACCACAATTCCACTAGATAAGGTGCCTTTGTACACAGAGCCAGAACCTCCCACACCAATTAAATTTGATCCATCAAAATAATTTGTTGCTCGTTGAATCTCGTGATAAGATATTAATTGATGCGTCTTGACCTCCGGTACCTTTTCCACGTTTTTGGACTTTCTCTTCTTCCGTCGTTTCATTATCCATATTGAAGTAAACAAGAATATCAGAATGGATAAAGTAAACACCGGAATAACAATTTTTAGCACAAGCTTCTTCAACTTTGATTGATGTCCAGGATTAGTGATAGCACAAGCAGGAACCTCCAATATGTGCATTCCACATAGACCTTTGTTCCCAAGAAATGATTGCAGAGTGGAATTTGCAAACACACCACCACTGGGTATTTCACCTTCTAAATTATTAAATGAGACATTGATGATTTTAAGGTATGAGAGTTTTTCCAATGTCTTAGGAATAGTACCTGACAAAGCATTTAAAGACATATCCAAGAATTCCAAACTTATCAAGTTGGCAAAGGAGAATGGAATTGTGCCTGAAAATGAATTGTTCGATACGTGAAGAGACTTCAGGTTTTGGAGGTCCCCCAATCTACTTGGTATCATGCCCGTAAAGTGGTTACCATTAAGATATAGTTCTACCATGACCTTCAGTTCCCCAATATTCACTGGAACCTCTCCCTCTATGGAATTCTGTGACACGTCTAGACTGAGAAGACTACTCATTTTCCAAAGGCTCAAAGGTATTGTTGATGAAAATTTGTTAGAACCCAAATAAAATTCTTGTAGCATGCTAAGATTTCCTATACATTCTGGAATCAACCCAGAGAGCTCATTATCATCCATAGTTAATTGAACCAAATTAGATAAATGACATACTACCTCTACAATACCCCCCTGTAATTTATTGCTACCTAGACGTAGACCTTGGAGTTGTTCAAGCTTACCGACCTCAGAAGGAATGGTTCCCGTCAAGTTGTTCTCTTGAAAGTCTAGGTCAAATAAAGCGCTCATGTTTCCTATACTAATGGGGATGAGGCCGTTGATTTGTGCATCTGATATATCAAATACTTCAATAGTAGATGAAAGATTCCCAATAGAACTGGGCAGAACACCATTCCACGGATTGGAACCCACTTCTAGATACCGCAACATCCTACAGTACACCAAAGAATCTAAGAATCGCAATTCATGCTCACTTGGTTCATTGGTAAGTTGATTATCAAATAGGAATAGTACTCGCAACTCACGAAGATTTCCCAAGTTAGTTGGAGTGGTGCCTCTGAAAAAGTTAGAGCTAAGATCCAAATAGGATATCTTGGATGCATTTGTGATGTACAAAGGAATTTCCCCTTCGAGTTGATTGTGTGCTAAGTAAAGTCCCTTAAGATTGGGAAGATGAAGACCTGTAGTGGTTGGAATTCTCCCCGAGAGTTTGTTGAAACTGAAAGAAATGAATTCCAAAGAAGATATATTAAAAATAGTATCTGGAATTTGACCAATAAGATTATAATTCTCCTGAAAGCTTAATTGCACCAAATTGGGTAGCTTCCCTAATTCTGGAGGAATTTGCCCCTCCATGGGATTGCTTGAACAACTAAGAGCTTGCAAAGAGGAAATATTGCCCCATGAAATAGGAATAGTCCCACTTAGGAAATTATATGCAATATAGAGCTTTTCGAGCTTCGCTAAACAATCAGTATTTTTGGGTATTTCTCCAGTTATGTTGTTGCAAGATATGGACAACATTTTGAGCTCTGTGAATTGACAAATGTTGGAAGGAATGTGACCAGAAATTAGATTGTAAGAAATACTTAAAAACTCCATATTTGAGACAATATTCCCTTCACCAAGCAAGAGAGGACCAGAAAGGCTATTCATTGCAACAGATAAGGCAAGTAGCGACGAGATATTAAACAGTACTGCCGGAATAGAACCTGTTAACTGATTATCAGTCAAGGATAGAAATGCAAGTTGGCTTAGATTACCGATTTCCTTTGGAATGTTGCCACTAACTCTATTACCATACAAACTGAAGCTCAACAACTTTGTGGCATTTCCAACCGAAGGAGGGATTATACCTATGAGGCTATTGTTCCTGAGATTTAAGACTCTGAGTTCCGGTACATACCATGGACCTTTCCACATTTCACCACTGAATTTATTGAAAGCCAATGAAATATTTTGAACTCTCCAGTTTTGAAATAAACTTGTTGGAATACTTCCTTCTAGCTGATTGTTTTGAACATCAATCACTTCCAAGCGAGGCAGTTGGCCAAGGCCGTAAGGAATGCTGCCATGGAAAAAGTTGTTCCCGAGATTGAGCTCTATGAGAAAGGACAAATTGGCCAAAGACGGTGAAATAGTGCCTTGAAGTTGCAAATTAGGAAGAGCCAAGGCTACAACCCTTTGCCTTTTTGTACTGCAAGTGACACCAAACCAAGAACAAAAAGAAGAATTCTTAGTCCAGTTCTTGGCCAGAAAAAGACTGGGATTTATAACAAGATTTCGGAAAGCTAGTAGAGCTTGTTGGTCTGTCTCATTTGAGGGAGCACTTGATATAAAAATAGAATAATATTGAAATAAAAAGAGAAGAATCAATAAGAAAATGTGCTTCTCCATATGTTTCGAAGGGATTTGGAAACTTGATTGGCTTGGTTTCAAGAGTTACACCATTATATAGCACCAAAAATGGAAAAGGATAGTGGCAAAATGCAAATGAAGAATCTGTTCACTTGGATTTTTTCCACGAAACAGAAGAAAATCTTACATCTCTGTGGGTGTGTTTGGTATGGAGGGAATTTTTTCAATTTCTTAATGTTTGGTTGGTCAAAATATTTTGAAAGACATTTTTTCTAGGAAAACAAATTTTTAAAATGAGGAAAATATAGGAAAAATAAGTTTCATAAGTAACATTTCAAGTTCATTGTGTCTTCCCCGCCCACCCAACGCCTCTAACCCTCATTCCTTGACCATCTCATCACCTACCTCGAAACCCCACTCCCACCCCCATTGTGTTCTACTATTACATATAAATACTCTTGAAATAATAATTTTTTGCTTACTTACTGAACATTAGAAAATAAGTAAAAAAAACTCACTTATTTTTCCAAAAAACATTTTTATTCGTATCAAACACACCCTATATCTATTGCAATATCCTCGGTGCAGATGACTATTTTGAGAAATGCATTTCAGCAGTTTTCCAAATTAAAGTCAACCACACATATTATAGCTGTTGAAATTTTTGAATTCTTGACTTGACTATTCACAGTTAAGAAATCTCACGCGCAGATGCAGATATATCGTATGGGTAGCAATCTCAAATTAATATACAATAATAATTTGGTTCACATTCAAATATTTATATATATTCAGTGAACCCACACGCAGGGACGGAGCGAGGAAGGGCCAAGGGGTTCCCTTTCAGCGGAAAATTACACTGTTTATACATGATTAGAATTAATTTTTATGTATATATAGTAGACGTTGAACCCCCTTTGACTTCTTCGTGTCTTTACTTTCTCATATTCTGAACTCTCTTGATGAAAATCCGGACTCCATCACTGCCACACGTTGCATTTGGATCCGCCCCGGTCTACATGTATATTTGGAATATCAATTGGTGAAATTGCCCAGTCTTCACGGCAAATGCAAGAATTCTCCCACAAATGTCTACTACTATTACTAAGATGTGGAATGAAAAATTATAGTATTTGTAGACTTTGAAGTCAAGTGGGTCATTTGCACGATTGTGCTTCAAAATTATCGTGTTTGTAGACTTTGAAGTCAAGTGGGTCATTTGGACGATTGTACTTCAAAGGCACTGGTCTTTAATTTTGTCCCTTAAATTGTTGGTCATTAATTTTTGTCCTTCGTCTAATATCCCAAAGTTATGGGTTTGAACCTCGATTCAGTTAAAAAATAATAATTACAAGACAGATGTTTGTAACAAAATTAGGTCTATTCAGTCAGAGGTTTGCCTTAAGACAAACTTTTACCCAAAATTAGGCCTTAAAACCTAACTTTGCCCGAATAGGCCTAATTTGCTACAAACTTCTACATTGCAATTTTTTTTTTAATATTTGACTAAGCGGGGTTCGAACCCGAACCCATAAATTTTAGACGAAGAGCAAAAATTAAAAATTTCAAATTTTGAGGGACAATAATTAAAGACCAGTGCCTTTGAAGGCTATTCCGCACAAAAAAAATGAAGTCAGGTGAAGGTTCATGGGCCGGCCATACTAGATGCAGACCTCTAGAGACTTATCCTTGAAAAGCCCAAAGTTAAAATCATACAACTTACACAAATGACTATACTTTGGGTATTTTTTTCATTATGCATAGCTACACTTTTACTAATTACATTTTATAGTTACAGTAACGTGTATTCAAATTTGACTGTATTTTGTTATATTCAATTCGGTTGTATTCATTCGTAACTACTTTTACATTGTATTCAAATTATTTTATTTTAAATTCGGTTGTATTCAAACAACATAAGTACAAAAAAATATAGGGATATTCAGCTATATTCAAATTTATTGTATTTATTTGTATACAAAAAAATCTCCTTCGAAATACAGGCGAAAAATACATAAAAAAACACTAAATTTTACACTAAAAAAATAATGAATACACTGAAATACACTCAGATCTGAGATACAAGAAAAAAAATACACTCAGATCTTAAATAACCGCCGAAGATTTTTCCACATTCGGCAACAGCGCCGTGGTCCGGTAAGGTTCCAACCAGCTCTTTCTATGTATTCAACACAAAAATAAATACATCTCAAGCGACAACAATGATAAATACTTAGATCTCAGAAATACAATTAGATATGAGAAATACACTACGCCGTCAACGGTGGTTGTGGTGTCGATTGGAGAAGGAGCTCCGGCGGCGATGTCAATGGCGAGGAGAACAACGCCAAATCTAAGAATACACTTAGATCTGAGAAGAGGGAGCAGTGGGCTTCACCGAAGCTCCAGCGGCGATTTCGTGGTGAAAAAGCATCTCAAAGCTAGCCCTGAGATTCTCAGTGAAGAATAAAAATAAAGTATTCTACTTTAAATATATACTGTAGTTATTATAGGTAATTCAAATACAACATTTAGTTACTAAATGTAAATAAAATGTAGTTACTAAATATAAATATCTCTTATATGTTCTCCACACTATGTAAAAATTTCCTTCTTTTTATTGGCCGATTTTGAGATCACCATTTAAGTCATACCTGCAGTGTGTAAAATTTACAAATTTAGTCACTTTGACACTAAGTCTAGGATACAAAATTTGAAGTGTTGTTTCATAATCAACAGTGTCTGAAGTTCTTTGCGAAAGCGCACCTTCAAACGGCATTTGAAAATGAAATTTGAATTTTTTTTTGTTTGAAGTTTGGCTTAGCAAGTCCAAATTTCATACACTTTTGTGTGAAGTTTATAGCTTATTCCCAAACTTCGGACATAATATTTGAAGTTTGGCTAGATAGTCCCAATTTGTTAAGGTTTGATCACCTAATTTGTGAGAAAATACTTACCCGAAAAAGAAAGAGAAGACCACATCCTTTTGTGAAGCACGGTGAAGTGAATTTAAAATTCAAACTTTTGAATTCAGATTAAAAGAAGATTTGAACTTCAAATATGTGAAATGTGAATATGTTGACTCGCATTACAACTTACGAGCTTGGAGTTTGGATCCCAGAAAAGGACAATAAAAAAAGAAAAAAAGATAAAAAATACAAAATGGTTCAAACTCCAAAGTCCGATCTTGTAATGAAAGCTAACCTATTCATCAATATATTGGCGGCAAAACTAAAATTATATAAAATGAGCATTGAAAATTGATACTTATGTTTTTATAAGTTATGTCCACTTATATTTAATTTTATTAATTTCTCAATATTTCTATTATGTGAAATCATGTTATAATAAATATAAGACAAACTTTATAATTTGGTAGTAACATGCAAATCTCACTACTACTCACAATTATTTAAATATGAAATCGTTTTATAAAAATGTATGATAATATGAGAATTGTGATCAATCAGTAATATTTTTATTGTCTTAAATAAAAAGCATTTAATTTTGTTACTTATTAGCTAGAATAACTTTTATCTTGCTTTATAACTTTAGGGGTCGTTTGGTACACGGTATAAGATGGAATATATCAGCACTAACTTTAAGATTAATTTTGTACCATATTTGGTAGAAGAAATAAATTTATACCATCTACCAAATAAAGTATAAAATAAAGCACAAACTTTGAGATGGTATATCCCCTTATTCCATTAACCTTCGTATTATTTTATCCCACCTCCTAAGGAAAAAATAATTTTAATTTTCATCAATTATTTTATTTTTTATAATTATATCTCAAATTATATTGTCCACAAAAATCCTAACAAGTGGACCCTACAATATGAATATCTTGAGTTGCATTACAAGCTTGGAGTTTGGATCCCAAAAAAGGGAAATAAAAAAGAAAGAGAAAAAAATACACAATGCACATGGTCAAACTCCGAAGTCCAATCTTGTAATTGGAGCTAACTTATTCATCATAAATTGGTCCTGCCTACTACACCAAAATTTATAAATATTGGCGGCAAAACTAAAATTATAGTAAAATGAGCATTAAATTTGATATTTATGATTTTGAATAGTTATGTGGACATATATTTCATTTGTTAAATTTTTAAAATTTCTACTATGTGAAAATTTCTTCAATAAATATGAACACGAACTTAATAGTACTATGCACTCTTAGGACCCTATTGATTGGGAAACAAGTTATTTCGGGATTAATTATTCTGGGATTATTAACCCACTCTCAACGTGGGATTAGTTATTTCGGAATTTTATCCAACCAAGCGTGGGATAAATTATTTCCAAAATTTCGAGATTAATTATCCCTTATATCTCGTACCAAATAAGCCCTTACTATTTAAATAGAAATTGCTGTTATAGAAAAAGTATGAAAACATTTAATTTTGTTACTTATTAGCTAGAAATAATATTTATCTTGCTTCATAACTTTCATTAATTAGTATTTTCTTTTTCTTTTTACAATTATCTCAAATTATAATGTCCTCAAATATCCTAACAAAGTGGACCCCACATCTCCACTTTTCCAATATTAATACCGCCAAAGCCCGCCCTTTCATTTGGCGGGAAAATTTCAAAACCCTAATTTATACTTTTCAAAAGAAAAAAAGAAGAAGAGGGAAATTCAATTACAACAAAAATTCAAACTGTTAAATTACAAATGTATATATATACACACACATCTCACTGAAAAAAATTGTAGCAAATCCCTAAATAAATCAATTGTGTCTATCAAGTGTTCGACGAAATTCCTCAAACAAAGATGTATGTGGTGAAGAGAGATGGGAGACAAGAGACAGTACATTTTGATAAGATAACAGCTAGGTTAAAGAAATTGAGTTATGGACTTAGTCCTGAACATTGTGATCCGGTACTCGTATCCCAGAAAGTTTGTGCTGGTGTTTATAAAGGCGTTACCACTAGTCAACTTGATGAATTGGCTGCTGAGACCGCCGCCGCTTTGACTGCTAATCATCCTGATTATGCTTGTGTGAGTTTATCATTTTTTGTGTATTGGATTGTGTTGAATTTGGAAATGGTAATTAGTTTTGGATCTTGTGTTTATTTGAGGTAAAAGTATTTTGTAATTTAATGAGGATTCATATAGACAACCCCAGCTAGTTTGTATTTGACTGTGCATCACCCTGATTATGCCTGTGTCAGTCTTTGATTTGCAATATATTTGTTGAATTGTGTTTTGAGCATGTTGAATTTGGAAATGGTAATTAGGGTCTGTTTGGCCATGGATAGTTTTCACTTTTTTTGGTTTTGGAATTTTATTATGGAATCATGTTTTTTCCTCTTCAGTTTTTTACTAGTCTTATACATTATTATACACTTTTGTACAAGGTTTATGCATTGTCTAAAGTAGATGTATATAGTTATACTATATTGTTGTATAATATTGTATATTAGTCTTATACATTATTATACAAAGTATATACATTGTCTATAGTAGGTGTATAAAGTTGTATAAAGGTGAATATTTAAGTTGGGCCATGAAATGTTGGGCTATAAGTTTGTAATTTAAAATATGGGCTATGAATATGTAATTTTGACCCATAAATTGTTTATAAGTGAAATTTAATCTTTTTTTTTTTCCTTTTAAATTTCACATTTTTTATGTCCAAATGCCCACTTATTTGAGATTAAAGTATTTTGTAATCTAATGAATTGGGACGAATGGAGGGGACTTGATATACAGGATTCGTATAGACAATCCCAATTAGTTTGAATTTAAGGTGTATGTGATAGATATTGGTTGATTTATTTGTTGCAGTTTGTGTGGGGTCCAGTCCACTATCCCATATTTTAAGAAAGGAAGATTTTTCTTCCTTTGATAAAATCACATTGGTAGCAATTGTGGAATTGGCCAACAAGTCAATTCTTTTGTTCACATAGCCGTGATGTAAGCGCTTACCTCATCTTAGTCGTGATGTAAGCGCTTACCTCATCATAGTCGTGATGTAAGCGCTTAGCTCATCATAGTCGTGATGTAAGCGCTTACCTCATCATAGGAAATTCATTCCTATAAATAGGCGGCTTATGGTTCATTTGTAACATCACCAAGATCATTTGCTATACACACCAAAATCTCAGACAATACATCTGAGTGAGAGCAAAGTGAGGTGTTCCATAGACTGTGAGAAAATAGTCTGTAAAGAAAAATAGAGTGTGAGTGATATTGTAGTAAGGTGGGAAAATCAAAAGAGTGTTTTTCTTTTTGAGTGTGTAGTGGTCTTTGGAGTATTTATACTCGTGACTACACAGTGTAAAATTCCTTACTATAGTGATATCAGCTGCTCCTCTTGGCCGTGGTTTTTCCCTTATTCAGAAGGGTTTCCACGTAAAATCTTGGTGTCATTATTGCTGCATTTTATTCTTGCTGATTTAACCATAACTTAGTGTTCCGCGTTTATCACTAATACAGTGAATATTATTTTTGCGCGTCTATTTTATTCCCAACAGTTTGGACATTTTATTTTAATTTGGGACATGACACTGTTCTGCTTACTATTTACTTGTTTCTCTTTTGTGTTTAATATAGATTTATAAATTTATTTAATTTGACAATGTTTTATTGGACAAACCAACGTTTTTTTCGGTTTGTGTTTTGAGTGTGTGGAAGTTGGAAATGATAATTAGTTTTGAATTCTGGGTTAATTTGAGATAGAAGTAATTTGTGATATAATGAAATTGGGCTGAATAGTCGGGAATTGTTATAATGAGGATTTATATAGACAACCCTGATTAGGTTGGACTGCAGTTTAAACATTTTTTTACACTTTGGAAATGATACCGTTCTACTTAGGACCTGCTTGTTACTTTTTTGCGTTTTCTTAATAGTTTATCAGTTTATTTTATTTGATGATGTTTGATTGAAAATGGAAATTTTAAGATATTAATTTAATTTTGCCAACTATATTAGTAGTATTGAAAAAGATATACTAATATAAAACCACTGATTGAGAAACTAGCTTGATAGAGAAAAAGCATCATGTCATAGTCTATAATTTGAAGTATTAAATGAATTTGAATAGTTGAAAGTTGTGTAGAATAATATAGTTAGTGGAATTCTATCAAACATTTTCAAATTTTCTAAATGGAAAAAAAAGTGTCATATAAATTGGGGGGGTACTAATATCGAGTTCTCCATTCTAGTTTAGATAGAGTAAACCTTATGTTGAGATTACATCTAAAGATGAGTTTTTGCTTTCTGAAGGTGTATTTAATTATCCATTTGTTTAAATGTATTTATATTGCAGCTGGCTGCAAGGATTGCTGTTTCCAATCTGCACAAGAACACAAAGAAAATATTTTCTGAGACGTAAGAACTTTGAATTATTTATTATCATTAGTGTTTTTTGTTCTTTGGAATAAAACACTGGTCCAATGATTGAGAATAGAAAGTTGTGGTTTACAATATGTTTGTGATTTTCACAGGGTTAAGGACATGCACAACCATGTCAGCGAGAGATCTGGACTTAAGGCGCCTCTGATTTCTGATGAAGTGTATGAGATTATAATGAAGGTATATTGAGCAACACCTCACTTATATCATTTTATTATCTGATGATGATTGTTGCTTCATCGATACTTTAGAATTTTAGAGGTGAGTTATTAACTACTTGCCTTTTTATTCCACAGAATGCAGCTCGATTGGACAGTGAGATCATATATGACAGGGACTTTGACTATGATTACTTTGGTTTCAAAACCCTGGAGCGGTCTTACCTCTTAAAGATTGATGGAAAGGTCGTAGAAAGGCCACAACATATGCTGATGAGAGTCTCTGTTGGGATCCACAAAGATGATATTGAATCTGCCATCAATACTTATCATTTGATGTCTCAAAGATGGTTCACTCATGCGTCTCCAACTCTTTTTAATGCTGGAACTCCAAGGCCTCAGGTATGTCAATTTAATTAGAAAACAGATAAATAGCTCCTAAGCATAATTTCCAATGCCTAATAGTTTTCTTCCTTGACTTGCAGTTAAGTAGCTGCTTCCTTGTATGCATGAAAGAAGATAGTATTGAGGGCATATATGACACTCTTAAGGAGTGTGCTGTTATTAGCAAATCTGCTGGAGGAATTGGAGTATCTGTGCACAATATTCGTGGTACTGGGAGTTATATTCGTGGAACAAATGGGACATCAAATGGAATTATTCCGATGCTACGTGTGTTTAATGACACTGCTCGATATGTTGATCAAGGAGGTGGCAAAAGAAAGGGTAAGCCTAGACTTTTGTTAGATATACTTATAATGGGCCAAGGTCTGGATTTGATTGTTTCTGACAATTCTATGTTGTGTATAGGTGCTTTTGCTGTCTATCTTGAACCCTGGCATTCTGATATATTTGAATTTCTGGATTTGAGGAAGAACCATGGAAAGGTGTAGTTACTATCCTTGATCTAATCAATTTTCTATGCGTATTATAGCCTGTTTGGCCAAGTTCCTGAGAAGCCAAAAGTGTTATGTTTTTTAAAAAAGTACTTATTTTAGACAATTGAAGTGTTTGGCCTAAGCTTTTAGGGGGAAAATAAGTGTTTTTGAATATTTGCAGAAGATTAGACCTTAAACAAGGTAGCTTTTCCCCAAAAACACTTTTGGAACTTTGGTTAAGCACAAATTCATGCTCTAATACTGGAAAAAATATTTTTAAAGTTGATTAGCCAAACACAATCTATTACTTTCTAAAGGTGTTTTTTCCAAAAGCACTTCTAAGAAAAAGCACTTTTTAAAAGAAGTTAATTTTGGAAGCTTGGCCAAGCAAGCTATTAGTCTTACAAGACTAAAGTGGCTTAATCAAACTGTTCTTTCCACTAGGATTTCTGTAATCCTTTCATATCATAAGGCTTGTAATTGCTTAATTGACATAACATGTCTATCTCTGCAGGAAGAGCATCGGGCCCGAGATCTTTTCTATGCTCTTTGGGTGCCAGATCTTTTTATGGAAAGAGTCCAAAGCAACGGGCAATGGTCTTTATTTTGTCCAAGTGAGGCTCCTGGATTGGCAGATTGCTGGGGTGAAGATTTTGAAAAGCTGTATACAAAGTATGAAAGAGAGGTAAAACTAAGTCTACTATTGTGATTAATTGCTTGCCAAGCTTGGATAAATTGAAAAAATGATCCAATTTTTTCAATTCAGGGTAAAGCAAAGAAGGTTCTGCAAGCACAAAATCTCTGGTTTGAGATCTTGAAGTCTCAGATAGAAACTGGGACCCCATACATGCTGTATAAGGTAACTTTAATATTATACTTTTGTTTATGCTGTTTGGATGCATCGGAAACTTTTTAATCCTTTCTTTTGTTCATTATCATAGGATACTTGTAATAGAAAAAGCAACCAGCAGAATCTCGGCACAATCAAGTCTTCTAATTTGTGTACTGAGATTATTGAATACACAAGTCCTACTGAAACTGCCGTGTGCAATCTTGCATCAATTGCTCTTCCGCGATATGTTAGAGAGAAGGTAGTTACAAATGCCATAAACTTGAAAACATTGCTTGTTTTTAAGTTTTCTTTGTCCTGTTATTTTATCATTTTCCTTTATATCTTTTAGGAGGTCCCAAGTGAATCACAACCGTCTAAACTTGTTGGGAGCAGAGGCTCTAAAAACCGATACTTTGATTTTGACAAACTGGCAGAGGTTAGACTTTTCCTATCAAATCGGACTTACCTACTTTATCTTGGATATTTGTCTAATCTTGTTCTATTTTTCATGTGAGACAGGTCACTGCATTGGTGACTAAGAACTTGAACAAAATTATTGATGTCAATTACTACCCTGTCGAAACTGCAAAAAGGTCTAATTTACGACACAGACCTATTGGACTTGGGGTCCAGGGTCTTGCAGACACATTCATATTGCTTGGCATGGCATTTGATTCACCAGAGGTATTCACCCTTCATCCATCTTTTATGGTTTAACTGGGCAGTGGGGCTGATCTTGTATTTTGTAAATGTATAGGCTCAGCAGCTGAACAAAGACATATTTGAGACAATATACTACCATGCTTTAAAAGCCTCTTCTGAATTAGCTGCCAAGGAAGGCCCATATGAGACATATGCAGGAAGTCCAGTCAGCAAGGTATATATTGGAACTTTGCTTTAGCTGATGATTTACTATGTGGATGACTTGTTTGGTTGTTGAGGACTTCTGAAAATCGAGCTAGGCCAGGGGCAGATTTACTCTCAAAATTATAGTGCATGTGAACTAGTGGTCTTTCCATAAAAATAGGTTTTTTAGGTACTTCCTAGAATTTATGTAGTAGTCTGCTGGCACCCATACTTAAAAAAGGGTGAATGGTGCACTTGGTTTCTAGAAAGGGTGAATGGTGCACCCTTAGACATAAAGAAATGTAATTTTGCTGTTAACTTCGAAGATGTCATCCGAGTCAAAAGATTAATTTGAAAATAGACCTGAAATAAATCTTTGATATTACAGGACCAAAAGTTTAATGATTTGTCAGATTTTGTGTTGGATTCACTATTGCCTATTTCTTTCTGATTTTCATTGTACTCAATTGAGATTGAACTATTCTGTTCAGGGTATTATCCAGCCAGACATGTGGGGAGTAACACCATCAGATCGATGGGATTGGGGTGTTCTCCGTGAGATGATTGCAAAGAATGGTGTAAGAAATTCACTTCTTGTAGCTCCAATGCCCACTGCTTCAACCAGCCAAATTCTTGGAAATAATGAATGCTTTGAGCCATATACATCCAATATCTACAGTAGAAGAGTGCTAAGGTTACTTTTGCAGCCAGATCCTTTAGCTCAATGCAGTTTGAATTAATTTTACTGTCTTCAGATAATAACTATGGATGTTCTTTTTTCAGTGGTGAATTTGTTGTGGTGAACAAGCATCTTCTTCATGATTTAACTGAGATGGGGCTTTGGTCTCCTACCCTCAAGAATAGGATTATTTATGATGATGGTTCCGTGCAGAAAATCCCAGAAATTCCACAGGATCTTAAACTCATATACAAGTATGAATTCCTTTTCCGTGTTGCTTGATTTTTTTTTCCTCCTGATTTCATGTTCATTCTACTTCCAATTCAGTGCTTATACTATGTGTTGATGTTTAGGACTGTTTGGGAGATCAAGCAACGGAACTTAGTTGATATGGCTGTTGACCGTGGATGCTATATTGATCAGAGTCAGAGTCTCAACATCCATATGGACCAACCCAATTTTGGAAAGCTTACATCCCTGCATTTTCATACTTGGTCCAGGGTATGCTTCCCATTTCACGTAACAGTTTATTGCTTCAATTGTAAGATATTGTGATTAAGAGCGTCAAATGGGTTGAGTTAATAAATGGGTGGGTTATTGACCACTCAAAGGTTACTTGGCTGAAATGGGTTTGGCTAAATGGGCCAAAAAGCAGGGTCGTAATCCAACCCTCCCAATTCTTCCTATGTTTTATAATTTACCTAATAAAACTATGTTTTTCTTTACTATGACGTTTTGAAAATATTTTGATAAGATTTCTCATGGGTCAATTTGGGCAGCCCAATTCTTGAGGGCTGAACTAATAAATACGTGGGTCAATGACCAGCCCAAACTTGACCGTGTCATGTTTTCATGGGCTAAATTTGCCACCTCTAATTGTGATTTATCATTTTTGCTAGTTGGGATATATTTCAAATATCTAGTTAGCATATCCTTTCTCTTTTTATGCTTTCTATTGAGCCAAAGGTCTTTTGGAAACAGTTGTCCTACCTTGGTAGGAGTAAGGTCTGCGTACACTCTACCCTCTCCAGACCTCACGTTGTGGGATTTCATTGGGTTGTTGTTGTTGTTGTAGTTGGCATATCCTAACATGTTCTTACTAGACCTGATAGTTGGTCTAGGAGACGATACATTTGCTCGAAATTCATGTGTGAAGATGGTCTTGTTGGGTTTAGTCTGCACATGTTGCTTAGGTTTCATTGACCTTTGAAATTGTTACTGGCAGGGTTTGAAAACAGGTATGTACTATCTAAGATCACGGGCTGCAGCTGATGCCATCAAGTTCACAGTTGACACTTCCATACTAAAGGTAGCAACCGTTATATCTTGTTTTGCTTTGTCATCATAAAATCAATATATTCATTGTTACAGAATGCGTTTGGGATTTGAATGCAGGAAAAGCCAGAGACTCCAGTTGATGAAGAAACTAAAATGGCACAGATGGTGTGCTCTTTGAGTAACCGTGATGAGTGTATGGCCTGTGGAAGTTAGGGATTGATGCCAGATAACCAGGAGCATTTTGAAAATTTGGCTTTCGTTATGTAATTCTTTCCTGCTTGCTGGGAAAGCTTAGTATCTACAGGCCAAATAGGCCTCCATTGGTCTATGGCCTGTATTGATGTCCCTGGTTGAATCTGGTTTAACTCTTTGTACATATATTAGGTTATAGTGTTTGCTGTTACAAACAAGCTAGTAATTTCCTTATATCAGTAAATGGTATTTCCCGTAATGCGTGTCTTAATGTATCAGTGATAATATTGTGTTAATGCCAAGATTAATAGTTCTTGAATGATTGAATTCCAATTTGTGTTTGGTGGCTATGAAATCTGATTTAACGGAATGGCATGAGAAAAGCAAGATTGGGGAAGTGAAACCTTCTTAATTTTGTTCTTTTGAATGTCTCAGCGATAGAAGCTTCCCTAATGCTGATGCCTCTGAAAATGTCAATAATGGAAGGTTAAATATATTAAAAGAAGAACAAGTATGGTTTCATATTACTCAGTAGGCTTCATATTCATTCAGTAAAAGATTGATAGTAAAAGTGAACAAATGTGGTTTACAAATATCGGATGATGTGCTTATCAGTTTTGCATAGTGTTGGTATTTTTAATGGAGAAATGTGGTCATTACAACCCCTATAACTATATTTTCTCCCATCTATGCTGAATTTTGAAATGGATAGTTTAACCAACTGACGTGCCACCCTTTTACCATTAAGTATTAATATTCATCTAGAAACTTCAAATTGAATATTAATACAGGTTTTGTTGGAGCACAATTCCTATACTGCATTTCATGTCTTCATATCTATTCAGTAAAGCTTCTAATGCTAGTAGCCTAGCTTAGTGATTACAATTTCACTAGTCAACCTAAATTTATTTAAAAATTACACCAAACATTAAAAAAAAAAAAAAAAGACGAAATAAGTCAAATTTTAAAAAGAAATCATAACACTTGGTTCAGTAAAACACCGTTATATTATACTAAATAACTACTAGACTTTTAAAATAAGGTTTATAGTTGATATTTTCCCGCTATTTTTTCAACAAGTCAATTGAAAAAAACAAGGAAAATTTTATAGAACTCTAAGTCGATATATAGTAACAATAAATTAGGCCTACAATTTTATAAACAACAAAGAAGTCAAAAGCTATGAATTATTATTTATTTGCTGACTCAATTAATATAGAAAGCATTCAAGAAAACGACATTACTGACCCTTTTATTATCCCATGAATATCTTAACATTGGTCAATTTGCATAATTTTGGGGTCTAATGTTTGACTTTGACTTCCACTAATTCCGTTACTTGTGATATAACAAATTAAAACGATGACGTAATAAGAGAGGATATTTAAGTTATAGAGTTCGACTCTATCCTCTCATAGTGTAAAGATCTTAATTTTGCATTGTAAGGTATATAAAAAGTCAATTGTAAATAATATTAATTCTATAACAAACAAAGACTTTTAACACGTAAAATATAGGAAGTTACTTATTACAATATATGCGTCGAATAAAAATAAAAGCTCTGGTTATTCCTATCCCGATATATTATAAGTCTTTTCCAATTTTTGAATTTAGTCTGTTATGATTTGCTAATTCGCCTGTGCACGCTTGGTCACATTGTCGGTTTCAAATCCGTATAAAGGAGAAGGATTGCGGTAGACTGACAGCTAGTGTAGAGTTTTCAAATTCATGATAAATCCTATAAACAAGTGATCATATAGCCGATCACAACTTATTTGACTTTTAAGCTTAACTTATTGTTAACACTGATTACAACATATAAAATTACAGTAATATTAATGTAAAACTCTTTTTATATTGTAAACGGAAGACATAATTATTCTATTTCCAATAATTTAGGGGCATGTACTTAACCAACAACCAAAGAAAATATGTTTTTTCTTAGGGATAAAAAAAACATCAAGATCGAAAGAAAAATTGATGATGGGAATCATTATCAAATTAAAGCTAAAAAAATTAGGTGTTTAGTTTAGTTTTAGAACAACCAAAGTTGAATTGTTGTTTTCTTCCAAACAGTGAACTAAAATAGATTAAACTTATTTTTGATTACTTATATTCAAGTTTACCAAGTAATCCATATTGGAGAAGTTACAAACACTATATATGCAACAACCCATATCTCATGAATCATAACTTACTTCTTTTAAGGAAGTCAATTCAAATTTGTGGACAAAATTGTTTTTGGGTTTGAAATATGTGTGCATTTCGTTCTATAAGCACATGTTTTTTTACAACTAAATACAATATTAATTGTTATTTGAATAGTTAGTAAGCATTAGACTTTTGTCATTTTCTTGCATATTTCTTTTTATTCAGAAATCTGATGCATGCACATTTGATACAAGTGGGCTTAGATTCATTCTTATGAAAATACACACTTTCGTAAACCAAAAGTTTAAGCGAAAAACTCCAATTAATCTTTGTGAATTATTTGGTCTATTCAACTTTTCCATGTCAGCTGGAAGAAACAAAGTTTTTGATTTTGTGATGTATCGTGGCATAATTATTATCATTCAGAAAAAAGAACAAAACAAAAGACTTGGCCTTGGTGAAAGGGAGATGAGAGGAATCCACGTGTGCCCCTTATATCACGTTGTTTGGCATTATTTTCTAGCAGATTCATTAGAAACCCGATACATTTCTACATCTCATTAATGAGAAGATGCTAATCACACAAAATTATTACATGTTTAAGAACATAAGTTTAAAAAAAAAAAAAAGCAAATAAATGTTATGGTATGTTTAAGCACACAAGCTTTAGAAGTCTTATTTTCTTTTTTAAATTTTGTGACTAGTCAAACTACCCCAAACAAATCGAAACAGAGGATATCACTTCGTAGAGTGGTATACTTGCAATACATGTAGGATATTATATTTTGGTCACACATCCGGTATTTTCTACCCGCTATGGGACTCCAATAACTTAGATTCACGCCGAAAAGTCTCATTTTGGAGAGTAAAATGCTCCCTATCAAAGGACATTCATTTTCATTGGCGAAACCAGAAATTTACTAGAGAGAGTCAAGATATAAACAAGTAAACACATAAAAAGCTAAAAAAAAGTCGGTGTATAGTATAATATACGTACAATTTTCTTTATCTATCTATAAAGAGTAATTTTCCAAAGAATAACAAACGTGGCTCTGCGATTACTCATTCCTAAAATCAAACTCGATATCATTAATTAAAAATGAAGAAGTACTTATCGTCCACCCTAACCTTTAGTTGTATACTTAGGATATATACTACTCCCTCCATCCCATAATAAGTGTCACCTTAGCAAAAAACACGCATATTAAGAAACTAATAATGCAATGCGAAGTTTACCAAATTACCCCTATATTACTTTTTCTTCTTGATTAGAGCATGCACAAGTAGTAGACCTTTTGACATTGAGAATCCAACAATACCAAGTTACTATGTGCCTTTTTCAATCATCATTTAGATGTTACTTTAACTTGTCAATTTTTGTCTAAGGGTAGAAATGAAAAAAGCTAGTCAATTTATGTCTTGGCTTTCTAAGGTGACACTTATTATGGGACAATTTTTTTGGCTAAGATGACACTTATTATGGGATGGAGGCAGAGGCGGATGGAGCATTATACCTTGGGGTTCAATTGAACCCCAAACTTTCGATGCGGGGTAAAAGTTTACTAAAATTACAATAAATAGTAGAAATGAACCCATAACATTAGAAACATAAAGTTCAATGCTAAAAAATTCCAAAAAGTTGAACTCTAGAGATTAAATCCTAGATCCGCCTCTCACAGAGAGAGTAATTAATTATGAGAAAATTTGTTTTCTAGGGTTACATCATGCATGCTTGTGAGTGCTACAAAACCGCGTTATATTTCACAGACTTTGACTGAAGTCAGCGTTGACCAATATCTTAAAAAGGCATTTCGGCGTCAGCACCGTCAATCTCTGTCGACATTCTTCGTTGCCTACAAAAAAAGATACTGCAAAACGTTACTGAGTTCCCATTGGCTCTTTTAGTTTCTCCAAAAGAAATTGTTTCTATTTATCAAAAGAAAAATTATTAGAAAGATAAAAATAATAAAAAAAAATAGACTGTACTGTCTAAATTTAAAACCACTAACTACATTGCCGCTGATTTATTATGTCGACACAAAAACGAGTAGATTTTCACCTTTAACTTTGCTTTAAAAATCAAACTATCCCTTTAACTTTAAACAATAGTCATTCTCCCCCCTTTATCCTAATTGACTTTTCTAAAGTCCTATTTTACCCTTACATATCAAATTATCTTTTTTACTTTTACTTCTTTAGAGTCATGATTTATTTATCTCTTTAATCTATGTAACAAATTTCCTATAAAAAATAAATATTACTTTCGAGGCGGAAAAAGAAAATTTTGATAAATACTAGTTGAGTATATAACTTAATGACGTTGTGTAATGAAATAAATGAGAAGAAAAGAATTTTTTTTATTAATAATAATCAAAACTCTGATATCTATTTATACAAGTAAATATAACTGGTAATAATAAATTTATAAATATCTTTAATGCCGGTAATACAAAATAATTAATAAAAATAGAGGTATATTCTATAGCGAATTCCTAAAAGATTATCTATCTATATTATAAAAGAATTTTAAATTATAATTTAAAATATTCCATTAATGACAATCAAATTTCGTTTATATATTGACAATAGAGAATAAGAGAGAAGTGAAACTTAAATATACATATACATATATATGCAAAAATAACAGGTAATATGTGAGTGTATGTACTAAAATATCAATCATAAAAAGTAACATTAGATTTTGTGATAAATTCATAAAAGATTATTCTACTTATAATATGAATTTAAATAAGAATCTATAAATACCTAGGTTAAAAAAATAAATTTTATATAATATGAAAAAGGTATTACATAGATGGAGGATTGAAAATGTCAAGGGTAAAATAGACGTTGCATAGGATAAAGGGGGGAGAATGTCTATTGTTTATAGTTGAGAGGGGAGTTTGATTTTTAAAGCAAAGTTGGGGGTTAAAAAATCATTTTCACCCCAAGAACAATGTGTGTGTTTTTAATTAATATTTGTTTAAGAAAATATTGGCTCGCTAAATTTTTAGAAGTAAATTTACTTATTTTAAATAAAATACAAGGTAATATATGTCACAAGCATTTTATAATTAAAAGCATATAAAGTAGAATTATTGTTTTGGAAAGTCAAAATAAAAGAAACCTATCAACACTCCACATCAAAATATAAATATAAGTGTCATATAAAGTAGAATTATTGTTTTGGAAAGTCAAAATAAAAGAAACCTATTAACACTCCACATCAAAATATAAATATAAGTGTCATATAAAATGAAATAAAGAATGAACATGTCTCCTTTGATAGGATATTTAGATAATTTTGTATGTGACAAAAGTACACAAAAGATGCATCTATTGCATTTCTTAATTTCATGCAAACTTTTGGATATATGTGTAAGGTTTTTATATGGTTCAAACATTTAGGAATTCCTTGAATGAAAATATTGTCATATAAATCGGAATGGGTTGAGTTTATCATTTATAGTTAAAATATTCTAAAATATATTTAGAAAATTAGTTTGACAAATTTCTTTCAAAATGTTTATAGCAGCTGGTCCAATCTGGTATATCGCTACTCTTTATTTAGAGTATCTTGGTCAATGGTCTTCCAGAATAAAACTATTTATAGGATAAGTCTGCATTTTGACTGTTGGATAACAGGTAATGGTATCTGTATTCAAGAACTTAAATCAACTTTCAATATTTTATTGAGCACGTTATTTAGAGGCGGATCCAGCATTTAAATTTTATGGGTTCAATCTTAAGATTTTTAGTATTGAACCTATTATATTTTTAAAGTTAGAGATTCATATCTACTATTTATTACAATTTTAATAATGTTTTACACATAAATTTAGGCTCTGAGTCGAAAGTTTGGGGTTCAATTGAACCCCAAACTTATAGGCTAGATACGCCTCTGAGTCGTTATTCATATGATAAAAATTTCCTCAACTTGTTTTTTTACAGCGAATCATACGAATTTGTCGTGTTAAATCATAAATTAAGGTGCAAACGTGAATTAATTTACTATAAATAAGTGATAAGAATGGTATGTTAAGATAAACTATTGTATTCGGTGCGTTGAGATAAACCCTAAGTGTTGATAAGTTCTTACAATATACATACGGCTTGTTTGGAGCATTCTGGAACGTGAATTAATTAACTATAAATAAGTGGTAAGAATGGTATGTTAAGATAAACTATTGTATTCAGTGCGTTGAGATAAACCCTAAGTGTTGATAAGTTTTTACAATATATATACGGTCATCTAATTAATCTTCCATCCTTTTTCTAAGAATGCAAAATTTAAAATAATGATCATAGGAAAACAAAAAGAACTGATCTTTCACCAAATGGTCAATCCTGGGGAGAACCTGCATAGCCTTTAATTTTATGCATGCTTGACTATTGATATACGACTAACTTAAAAATATATATTAATGCCTTCCTATTACGTGAATGTGTAGAATTGAAATTGTTATGGTAGCTATTTTCAGAAATTTCAATTTTAAAGTTTAAAGTCATGCTTAATTTTGTTTTAGTATTTGAAAATTAAAGAAAAAGATTGTAAGGAATTTAATAAAACTTACTTAAAATCCAAAAGAATTGTGAAGTAGTAAGCTGAAGTACTGTTGAAGAAAAAAATTTACATCTTTTTTGTTAAATAATAGAATAAATCGTTTTCAGATCACAACATTAGCTATTCTGTTTTATTGACTCAAATAAATTGGACAAACACCAAATATTGTCAGAAAAGCATAATTTTACTTTTCGTGGTGTTCAAATTGTTTAAGTGATTGATCTAAAGTCATTCAAAGTATGAAATTAGAGATTTGAAAATATGTCATTTTATGAAAGCTTTAACAATCACCTTGACCTAGGATGGAGGCAAAAAGAATTTACGAGGAACTTAATTTTTATTTTGTTGTTGGGAGGATAAAATCCTTCCATCTTTAATCAAAAAATTTGAGTTCAAGCTGGGAAAATGAAAATGATCTAGTATTATTCTATTTAGGAGCTGTTTGGACATGCAATTCGAATTTCTTAAGTTGTATTTTTTCTTATAGACACAAAAACCCCACAAGTTGTGGAAACCATCAAAACTTTTCTAATTCTTATACAATCTTACCAAACGAGGAAGTCATAGTTCATAACAAAATTAATACGCTACTAGAAGGTCTTTCTAAAAAATATAACACCAATCGATCAAACTTTAATTCAATAAAAAGGAAACATTAACATGGATTTTAATGTAACTACTCTTTAATGGTTGGTGGGAGTAATTGTTAAAAATATCCTACCAACTTGCAGATTAATATCCGATATAAATGGTTGGTAAACATGGTTGATAAATATATCTACCAACTTATGATTTTTTTTACAAAGTATAAACTTATGGGTCAAGTTTTACATTTAAAAATTTTAACATGCCTTTTTGGATGATTTGAAATTTCACATGAGATGAAATCGCATGTCCAAATGCTACTTAATGTGCCTTATATGGCGTGAATTCAAATTAATCGGAGGTCCCCAAAAATAATACCGGACACGTGATGGTAAACTAAAAAGAAGGTCTTATGACTAATATGGCAGATTCTAACTTTACTTTCACTTCTCTTTAAAAAATAATATATGGACCTTGATGATCAACAAAATGACAAAGACGCGATCTTGAATTAATATTGTCATAGATTATTGGTACTAACCAGCAAGGTGAAAACAGTAGATAAACGTGGGATTAAAGGTAATCTAATTGACCAAGTACGTTAAATATGCCATTTTAACCAAAGTAAAACCACCATGGTCGCCTTGATACGATTTTTTTATCGAATTAAGTCATTATTTCAACCAATTCATCAAAATAATATATTTTTTAAAAAATTTATAGAACTAGAATAAACGTATTCCGCAATAACGTATTAGGCGTTATCTTATTAAAAAAAAATCAAATGGGCTAAAAAGTTAATGGTTAACGGTGTTAAAGGGTAATTCGTTACTATGAGTAACATTTTATGGTTAATATGTTACTCTGAGTAACGTTTTATGGTTAATTCTTTTATGGTGTGATTTTGAGAAGAAAAAACTGGGCCGGAGAATTATTTAGCTAATCAGTACTTTTTTTTAAGGCTAATCAATAATTTTTTAAGCCTAATCAGTACTTTTTTAAAAATAATATTTCATCTTCAGAACTTCATAACATTTAATCAATTGAAATTGAAGAGAATCCAAGAGCTCTCTCCATTATACAATGGTCAAATGACATGTTACAGTAAGATTAAAACCTTCTGAACAAACAGAAAGCAACCGATAACAAAATACAATAAATAACAGCGACGTAAACCGAAAGACTACCCACTTAAAGTTTGATTATGATTTGAACGTGGACGCCTGCCATGCCCGGTCTGCCTACACAACCCGCAAGCACGCCCATATACTGCAAGATCACTATCCATTTCATTAGGAATTTTAGTTGTCCTTGGTCCATTGGTTCGACCAGATTGTGCGCTCAGAACTATAAAACGTTACTCATAATTACGTATTAGCCATAAAATGTTACGCACAGTAATGAATTATCCTTTAACATCATTAATTATTAACTTTTTTACCTGTTGAATTTTTTAAATAAAATAATACTTAATACGTTACCGCGAAATACGTTTATTCTAATTATGTAATTTTTTTTTAAAATACATTATTTTGATAAATTGACTAAAATAATCCCTTGATACATATGGCTCTAGAAGCAAGCAGCTGTCCGTCGACATGCCAGCTTCTGCGGTTTCTGCTGACACTCTGAGCCCCTTTTAATGCCAAGCGTGGGATTTGCATCACCTGAAATTTCTGCAGGCCCACCACAGTGTTTCCATTTGAGTCTACATTTATTACTCCTTCCGTTTATTTTTATTTATCCATTTTTAACTTTACACATCCTTTAAGAACTAATAAATAAAGTATATATTTTATGATAATACCCATATTAATTAATGTATAATCTCAGTAGGCTTGAAAAATGGTTGGGAAATGAGTAATTAATGCAAGAGTAAAATAAGGAAAAAAAAAGTTAATCTTTTTTTTAATATGCTAAAATGGACAAATAAAAGTAAAATTTATTTTTTGTATAATGAAAAAGTAAAAGTGAACGGAGAAAGTATATTGGTATTTGTTTCCTTTCTATAAAAATGAGAATGCATCACAATTTTTTTATTTTTTTTGGGTGTCTTCCAACTTTTCTTATTAGTAGTAGTCACGTGACTATTTTGTGACTGTGGATTATTAATAACAGTCAGTAGACAAAAAAAGATTATTAACAAAATTTATGTTTTCGAACATTATTTAATAATTGGTTATTTATTATTAGCATTAAGTTTCACCCGGTCTTTATCAAGGTAATTAAATTATTACTTTGAAAAATGTCACTTTGTTATGGCTATTTTAATTTGCTTTATGTCTATTTTATTTGACCGACTGAAAAATAAAAAATAAAGGATAAAAGCTTTATAATTACATAAATATTGTAGCATGCTTAAGACCACTCTTACTGTAATTTGTTGGGCCCCTGCCAGCAGGGGGCTTTGCATCTAGTGTTATATATATGTACATAGGATGATTAATTGAAAAAATTGAGTGACCTTGTATAGTATGGAAATGAGTACTAAGATTTCAGGTTCGAGTATTGGGAGAATTGTTTTTGGTAGGATGATTTACTCTTAAAAGGAGGATTTTAATTTTAAATCCAAATTAATCGATTATCCAAATGAATATCGAATATCAGATGGAAAATAAGAAAATATTGAAGGCTACATTTCATTTATCCTAGATAAAAGAGTAGCTTTAAGTTTCGAGTGGTCCCCACCTTTTTTTCCAGTGGTTATCATGGATTCCAGAGTTGTTTCATAATGGCAGATCTTGCTTATGTGACAATTCCCAACAAGAATCACATAATGGTACGTGGATTATAAATCTTTCATAAAAAGGACAGGCCGTGCACAAAGTATTATTAGCAAGGTTGAAGGAATAATCGCACCTCAAGCAGTATTATAATGGGGACAGCCTACCCTACAGATAAAATATATTTACATGAGATGAAAGTATTGAGTTTTTAGTGTCGTCCAGAAATAAATAGGATCCTTCCATTCTTAATTAAAGTTTTGGATTCGAGTTCAAAAAAATAGTAGAAATAGAGCCTACGAGCCACTTTTTGACTCTATCTCTGAGAAATAGTTAGGTCATAAAGTTTCATATTTTATGGGTGAAATTTTAGAGCCCGTTTGGATTGGCTTATAAGTTGCTGAAAACAGCGTATAAGCTGTTTTCAATTTTTTTGAGTGTTTGGCTGGTCAGCTTATAAGCCATTTTGTGCTTAATTTAAGCCCAAAAAAACAATTGGACCTGTTTGGCTTAGCTTATCTAAAGCAGCTTATAAGTTGAAAACAACTTATTAGCTAAAAAAAATAAGTTGAGTTATCCCAACTTATTTTCATTTTTTTGCATGGATTTCCCTTCTTTTGGGGTGGTCTTTAAATTTTGCCCCTCATATTTGTGTTCTTTAAGTTTTTGCCTTCGCTTGGATACTTGAGGTTTTGGGTTCGAACCTCCGCTCATGCATAAAATAAAAAAATAATTTCGCAAGGCAGGACTGGGGGGAGTGTATGCCGGATCCTTAAGGAAAAACTAAAGTTATGCCGGAGGGGGCAGACTTTGCCTTGAGACATAAATTTTATTTTTTTCACTTTTCAAGGCAAACTTTTAGTTATGCCTTAAGGAAAAGTTCCGCCTTATGAGGCATACTTTTAATTATGCCTTAACTAAAAGTGTGCCCCATAAGATATAACTAAAAGTATGCCTCATAAGGCGGAACTTTTCCTTAAGGCATAACTAAAAGTTTGCCTTATAAGACAAAGTCTATGCCTTAAGGAAAAGTTCTGCCTTATGGGGCATACTTGTGGTTATGCCTTAAGTAAAAGTCTGCCCCATAAGGCATAGTTCCTTAAGGAAAAGTTTTGCCCCATAAGGCATAACCAAACTATGCCTTGAGGAAAAGTTATGCCCCCTCCGGCATAACTTTAGTTTTTCCTTAAGCACTTTATGCCGGATCCGGCATACACTCCCCCTAGCCCTGCCTTGCGAAATTATTTTTTTATTTTATGCCTGAGCGGGGGTTCGAACCTAGAACCTTAGGTATCCAAGCGAAGGGCAAAACTCAAAGACCACAAATATGAGGGGCAAAATTTAAAGACCACCCCAAAAGAAGGGCAATTCTGCGAATTGCCCAGAATTGCCCACTTATTTTTGTTTGGCTTATAAGCTGTTTTCAGCTTATAATCTGCTTTTTTTAAGCCCATCCAAACAGGCTCTTAAAATCTTTCTTCATGATAATGATTATTTTTTAAAATAAGCTAAAAATGACTATTTATGAATTTTTGATAGTGAGCATTTCCTCTATTATGAGCGTTATGTGGTGCATATTTAAATTAATTGTGGCTCTAATATGAATACCAACGCCAGACGAAATAAATAAATAAAAAGGAATGGGGGTGTCCAATGTAGGGGTGGACATGGTATGGTAGATACCGATTATCATATCTAAATCAAAAAGTTTTGTATCGCGGTTTCGGTATTATGGTATTTGATATGCATTTTAAAAAAGTTTGGTATTGGGTACGGTATTCGGTATTTATAAAGAAAATACCGAAATACTGAATATCATACCGAAGTATATAGTTACATATACAATTAATATATCTTAGTATTATAATACTAAAAAATATATAAACTAGTATTATTACAAAACTACTTGTTAAAACATTGGAACTTTGATTACTCTATCTCGATTTAAATGTCTTTTTTGTGTAATTGATTTACGAAGGGGTTACTTGTACTTTCTTTTGAATATTTGTACATGTGTAAGGTGTTAGTACAATATAATTGAGACGTTTCTTGAATAGCGAAGTCATAATTCTCTACGATATGAGTATATGTAAGCTGAAGTTGAATAAACTATGGATCCGATTTACCGTATCGCAAAATATCAAAACCGAACTTAAAATACCGAATCATACCGAATTAATCAAGTATGGTAATAATATAGTATTTTTAAAAATCGAAACCTGAAATTATCTTACTAAAATTTCAAATACCGTATTATGCCCACCCCAGTCCAATGTACTCCGCGTCTTCCATGTCGATCTTTAGCTATAGGACTCAACGCCAACTGACAAACAAACTCAATAAAGATTCTTATATATCCTCAGTATTAACTAATACATCACCTAATACGTCACCCTTTGACCTTTTCGCACTTTGCTTGTCCAAAAACAACAATAATGAAAAGTAAACAAAAAAGCAAAAATAGAATGTTTCATCAAGAGTATTTTCTCCTCCTTTGAACTACTTATACAAATTAAGGAATATCTAGCTGGCTCATGAGCTGACCAGCCGACTCTTCTTGTGGCTTTGCTTTAATATCTTTGTACATCTATTTTATTTTTGAGTTTACTTTTTTTTTTTCTTTTGTATTTTAGTATATTTTCAACTCCCAACTTGAGCGGTTCAAGTGTCTATATATAGCGGTCGGTTCAAGAAAGCTTTAAAAAAAAAAGATTAGTTTGCCACCTCTTGTCAACTTTCTTGAAACTCAAATATTTTTTTTTCTCTCTCTTTGAATTTTGAAGTTTAATTCAAACTTCTCATTTTATATTATAATTGTTAGGACTTTGTAGTTAGTCTTATACTATATAGTATATACTAGATTTTGTTATCAAGTCCCTTTATTTAGTGAAGTTGTTACATGTGTATACTCAAGGTGGCGAATTTTAGAAGCAAAAGGGACAGGGAAAGAGATGATGAGAGCTCTAATTTTAATGTGTTGGGATCGACGTTTTCGGGTAATATTAACAGAGAAGAAGAAATGTCTGTGATGGTTTCTGCACTGACACGTGTCGTTACTGGTGAAGATAGAGTATTAATGGATCATCAAGGAGATATTGGTGCAGCTAATTCGAATAATAATAATATTGGTTCATCTTTGTGTGAATTTTCTGGAGGTGTTGGAGAGAAAAGGGGACGTGAAGAGCAACACTTTTTGTCTGATATTAGTTCACCATCAGGTATGTAAATTCATATTTTTTGAATGTTCATTAGTATTAGTTAGAGTTTAAGCTCTATTTTAAAAAATATTTATAAGCATATCATTTAAAAGGTTAATATCTAGCCGTGTGTGAAGGTAGAATTTTTCAAGGGAGTTTATTATCTATTCTATATAAAATATGATTTTTAGTTCCACCTCTAGCTCCTCCTATGATTACAAATACTGATATTTAAAACATCGATTGGAGATATTTTGGCAAATGATAAGTAATTAATCACGTTAAGTTACATTAATGGCGTAGAAATTTCCTTACACTATCATTGTGTATATAACATAGAAGTATAGTACTAATTAATTTGTTCTTCTTGTTTGTTTTTGCCCTATAGTTTCTTGTCCTTGATTTCCTGCTATTATATGTTATTTCTTGTACTTCGAGTATTTTATGTATCTATTCTTTTTTTTTAGATTATTTATCATGGTCTTTGATCTTGCTCTATTTCATTTTCATACTACTTTGAATTACTTGTCCTTATCTGACTTTTTTTTTGTCATGTTTTCTCTTGAATCGAGGGTCTTTTGAAAACAGCCTCCCTACATTGTAGGGGTAAGGTCTGCGTACACTTTACCCTCCTCAGACCCCACATTGTGAGATTTCACTGGGGACGTTGTTGTTGTTGTAGTTGTTCTTGTTTGTTGATGTATAAAAAGACATGAAGTAAGGCTAATAGTCTTTTTCTTCTTATATCATAGTTTGAAGATCAGTGTTGCTAATAAGCCAATTAAGTGTAGATGATGACAAATAGAGAGGTGTGATATATATAAACGATTAACCATCGGGAAGATTCTAATTCATTAAGTTTGCATGAACTCTTGAGAGATTATCATCAATAATTTCCTACTCCTAATTTTGTTTTCTTGGAATGCATTATTGTGTTAATAGGTGGGGAAAGTTCAAATGTTAGGACTACTGCAAGCGACACACCAACATCAGAAGCAACATTCATATATACTACTCCTACATATGATAATAATAACACCATTATTGATCATAATCAACCAAGAAGAAGATATAGAGGAGTGAGACAAAGGCCATGGGGAAAATGGGCAGCTGAAATTAGAGATCCATACAAAGCTGCTAGGGTTTGGCTTGGAACTTTCAACACTGCTGAAGATGCTGCTAGAGCTTATGATGAAGCTGCACTAAAATTTAGAGGCAGCAAAGCTAAACTCAACTTCCCTGAAAATGTTAGACTTGTGCCTACTTCAATTCCGCGTCACAATGCCGTTGGTAATATGAGATTTACAACGGAAAAACAGTTCCCTACGAGCACATTTCCCACGGATTCGGTGGACAATAATTTGGAATTTTCGATGGAAAAGCAATTCCTGAAGAGCACATCTCCCAAGAGTTCCGCGGAAAATAATTTGGAATTTTCGACGGAAAAACAATTTCTGACAAGCGCACTTCCCACGTATTCCGTGGGAAATACCCTTTACACTGCTTCTTCTTTCCCTAATAATAATCCTATAGTTCACACTCAATTAGCCGATAATAATAGTGACATAGACCCTCAGTTTTTCTTGAATGATGATTATCAAAGGTTGCATTCATCTCCAAGTTTGTTAAACCAATCCATGTTTTCTACTACATTACAATACTCTTCTTCTTCATTGTCGTCGTCTTCTTCTTCTTCTCAAGCGCCTTTTATTCCCTTTATGTTTATCCAGGGTTCTCAACCTACCGGTCAGAGTAGTGCAAGTGATTTTCGGGATACTTCATCGGATTCAGCTCATCACCCTTCTTCTTCTAGAAAATCTAATAGTCGTGACTAGTTAGAGATTTATGTTTATCACTTCAATGTGATTTTTGAATGGATTGTGAAACCAGAACCGGTCTACATAGTGAACAATGTAGGTGGACAAAGTTCTCTTTACCTTTTTGGCTAAGTTGTTGAGATATAAATCTTGAGTGGGATCTTATAAAATGAGAGTTATTTTTTGGAAATTTCTTGTTTTAACAAGAAGAACAACAAGATGATGTTGATATGATGAAATAAGCAATGATTATGACATAATGTTTGTCTATCTTATTTTATATGTTGGTATTTGACTGATATTGAATCTAAGAATCAAGACAAATTAAAGCTTTTGAGTAAACAAGTTAATATATCCATGCAAGATACTCCCTCCGTTCACTTTTTACTTGTCCACTATGGACTTTGCACACCCCTTAAGAAATAATAAATGAAGTGCTTAATTTACCATGATGCCCATATTAATTGGTGCATATTTTTAGTGAATTTGAAATGAGTAATTAAAACTATGAGTAAAACAGGAAAAAAGAAATTGTTTTCTCTTGATATGCTAAAAGTGACAAGTAAAAGTGAAAATCTATTTTTAGAATACTGGACAAGTAAAAGTGAACGGAGGGAGTACTAAGATTATGCTCATTACCAACAATTCAATAAGAGGGTGATCAGCATGACAAATCACGTCATTAAGGATGGCAATTAGTTCCCAACTCAATTGGATTCTCCACACGTTGAAAATACCTCTTCCGCGCATCTTTCTTGTGTGGCTGGAATGGAACAAACCGAAAAAGGACCAGCTAAAAGTGAGCTGGGCAGACCAACCCAAATGCTCAATAGAATATAAAAAAGGACCACATATATATGAAAACACCTCAACGAACTCATGTGAATGTTCCTCAGTCCAAGAAAACTATAATTTGTCATATGCATGTTGATCGATGTAGACCAATTAGGGAGTAATGTCGACTATCATAAAAGGATAATGCGGCTGTTCACCTTATTAAGAAGGAAAGGGAGACTGAATGCAAGATGCAAGACTACGGAGCCAAATGGCTCTTTTCTTATCAAATACCCTATCCATCCAATCAATTTGCATCAGTCCAAAATTTTCTTCATGTAACTTCAGAATAATAAAAATGGACCTATCTCTATTCGCTTTTGATACCCCATTTAATAATGCTTTAGAAAATAGTTCAAAATGGGAATTTTTCGACTCCACAATATCTTTTCTTATAATATAATGCTAAAAAGGTATCAAAGACAACTCACATCCGCGTTCATTCAAGATAAATAAGTAACAAACAATTCTCAAAGGAAGAAAGACCCGCTTTTGTGCAATAGCTGGCAAACCACACAGAAGAGATAACCCACACTTGGCAAGCCCCGTGCGATGAGCTCAACCCAAAAGGCAAATCCCCTACCTTTTGTAGGCAGGGGGTTTCAAACCCGAGACCTCCATTATGGAAGCCCCATGCTCAACCAACTGAGTCACCCCTCTGATCCTATTTGATTAACAATTGAGAGTAAAGTATCAACAAACCTATGATCTCTTAACATCAACGTTTAGTTGTTGATCACAATGACTAAAGCATCTGGATAATACAAGAAGAAATAAAGTACAAAAAGAAAAAGTCTAAGCCAAGAAGCTGAGGAAAGCAAGCAGGCAGACGAAGATAGCATGGGTAGAGGATCCAAAATTACGAGCTTTTTTTCCCCTTTAAGCGGTGGGCAGGCCAGACCGCAAAACGGTTTCAATTTTGTCACATAACTGCTCCCCGATGACAATTACCATAATTGATGAGCTACCTCATAGAGTTCTGCCAGTCTTTCAAGCCCTTGTTGCAGCTTTGTGCACCATTGTCTCCTTGTGGATTTGGTGACAACTCTTCTCAACAAGGTCGAGCAACTTCTCCAAATTAAAAGCCCATGAATTTAAAATGTCGTTGCTGTCTTTTGCAGGTTGAAAACAGACTATACCCACAGGTCTATCAATCTTCGCGACCAGTGCTTTTGATACAACCATTTCGGAAAGATGTTTTTCAGCATCCTGAGATGAGAGAACAAAAGATGAGCATCACCAGAAGAACATGTTACTAAGTAAAACAGCAATCTCAATCGGATCAGAAGAACATGTAAACAATGTTCTAAATAACAATGACCGAGGATGCGGCTTAGATGGATAAACAATATAATCAGGAAGATCATATGGAACTGGATAAAAGGGCATTCTTCAACCATAAAATAGTCAAACTTAGGCAGCCAGATCATAGTTTTCAGTTCCCAAACTAATACCTAACTGGAAGTTAATAGCCAATAGAGCTTTTGGAGTACTATTTTAAATCTAAATGCTATAGACTAAAAATCAAGATGGGCTCTAATTTGAGAGCTTGTAGCAGCTCTCGTACTGATTCACGTCAAACAGCGTTAGTGACATGTGGTACCAGAACACAAGGTTATGTTGCTTTTTGCTTCTTTTTTTTTTTTTTGGGGGGGGGGGGGGGGGGGGGGGGTATTTAAATTAAACCCACGATTCAAGCTCTTGCAACCCGAGTCTACACTTAAGTTTTGATGGTGCTATAGCGGAAACTGGAAAAAGGTTAAATCCCAACAAACTTTGCAGTAAAGAATCAATCTGAAGAAAATTTATCTTGTTGCAGATGTGATGCATAATCAGGAATCATGAATCCAACCTGAATTTCTAGGCACAATAAATCTGCTAATCTCTTCAAAGTTATCCTCGAGTAGTATTTTGAGACAACAAGAATGTTCTGCAAGGAAATAATAATTAGATAAATGAATCAATAGAAGCCATAAAAGGAGCGAATTGGAGGCGTGCAGCAAAGGATATTACATGCTCTGTAACTCTCAGTCTAAGATCTTTAGCTGCCTCGTCACCCAAAGAACCACCAAGCATATTCTTCTCATTTTCAAACTCATCCTTGAAGGTATTCCATAATGATGTCCACTGAATGACTTCCATGGTAATTAATTGTTTCAGAAGCAACCTAAAACAAACAAAAAAGGTAGATACTACTAAACCTTACACCCAAACTGCTTGCCTACTGGAGCACAAGGATTTAAGAAAATTGTAAATTTTCATATCGAACCTGTCCCATAAAAATCAGAATAATTTTCCGCCAATTTCACTTCCAGGTTTATAAATTGAGAGAATATGGTTAATTAATCCCAAGCCATTATTTATTATTTCCCTTTAGAGTTTCTACTTGACACAAAAGTTTCAGAAACTAAACTTAATAAGACAGATGCATTAATAATTAAATTACAACGATCTTTTATTGATGGTAGTCAGGAATGTGTTCTAAAAGTTCATCAAGAGCAGCCTCACCACTAAACTTATTACCGTACTATACACAATATCTTCTTGTAAAGGTTTTACTTAACAACAACAGTTCTGAGAAAAAAATTAGTTAATTTAGAAAGATGAATTATGATAATCTCCTTCTGATGCTTGTAAAGAAATGATGTTTTGCTGAAGAAGCAGCATAGTTAAAGAGTACAACAACAACAACAACAAGCCCAGTATAATCCCACCATGTGGGGTCTGGGGAGGGTAGAGTATACGCAGACCTAACCCCCACCTTGAAAGGTAGGGCGGCTGTTTCCGAAAGACCCTCGGCTCAAGAGAGGAGAACAAGAGAGGAAAAACAAGACAAAAGGTTAGATAGGATCAAGCCTTGGGGTGCTCCCTTTCAAGGTCTCAAGTTCGAAACCCACTGGGTGCAAACAATTTCTGAGGGCCATCGGACTGGGTAAAACCTGAATTAACCGTGGTGCACTTGCGGGAAACTCCTTGCCGAGGGCCTGTGCACCCCCGGGATTAGTCGGGGCTCTAAGAGACCCGGACACCCGGTGCTTAATCAAAAAAAAAAAAGGATCAAGCATATCGAAAACCAATATGAAATCAAGGAATAACAAAAGCGAGAAAGCCATGTTAGAACAGTCCGGAAAGAAAGGAGCATTAACTACTATAGATAACTAAGGCCACCAAAGTACAACGGCCCAACAAATATAAGCAGCAATCAAATGGCAATAAACAAATGAGCAAAACTACAACTACTAAGGTGAAAGGGTTGACCACTTAGCCTTCTATCCTAATCTAAGTCCTCCACAACCTCCTATCTAAGGTCATGTCCTCGGTGAGCTGAAACTGTGCCATATCCTGTCTAATCACCTCTCCCCAATACTTCTTCGGCCTCCCTTTGCCTCTCCTGAAACCGTCCATAGCCAACCTCTCACACCTCCGCACTGGGGCATCTGTGTCTCTCCTCTTCACATGCCCAAACCATCTCAGCCTCGCTTCCCGCATCTTGTCTTCCACCGATGCCACTCCTACCTTGTCTCGGATATCTTCGTTCCTAATTCTATCCCTCTTAATGTGCCCACACATCCACCGCAGCATTCGCATTTCCGCAACTTTCATCTTCTGGACGTGAAATTTCTTGACTGGCCAACACTCCGCCCCGTACAATAGGGTCGGTCTAACCACCACTTTGTAGAACTTGCCTTTAAGTTTTGATGGCACTTTCTTATCACACAACACTCCGGAGGCGAGCCTCCATTTCATCCACCCTGCACCAATACGATGTGAAACATCGTCGTCGATACCCCCATCTCCCTGTATAATAGACCCAAGATACTTGAAACTTCCTTTCTTTTGAATGGCCTGGGTACCAAGCCTCACTTCCTCGTCAGCCTCACGCGGTAGGCCACTGAACTTGCACTCCAAATATTCTGTCTTGGTCCTACTCAATTTAAATCCTTTAGACTCCAACGTCTGTCTCCAGCCCTCCAGCTTATCGTTAACTCCGTTGCGAGTCTCGTCAATCAGGACTATGTCATCCGCGAACAACATACACCAAGGCACCTCACCTTGTATTTGTCGCATCAATTCATCCATCACCAGGGTGAATAGAAATGGGCTAAGCGTTGATCGCTGATGCAACCCCATCATAACAGAGAAGTGCTCCGAGTCTCCTCCTACCGTCCTTACCCTGGTCTTAGCTCCATCATACATGTCCTTTATCGCTCTAATGTACACCACAGGTACGCCTTTAGCCTCCAAGCATCTTCATAGGACCTCTCTTGGCATTTTATCGTAGGCCTTTTCTAGGTCAATGAATACCATGTGCAAGTCCCTCTTCCGCTCCCTATACTGTTCCACCAATCTCCTTACAATATGAATGGCTTCTGTAGTCGAGCGCCCCGGCATGAATCCAAACTGGTTCTCTGAAATAGACACACCTCTCCTCACCCTCATTTCCACCACCCTTTCCCATACTTTCATAGTGTGACTTAGCAGCTTGATACCTCTATAGTTGTTGCAACTTTGAATGTCTCCCTTGTTTTTGTACACGGGAATCATTGTACTCCACCTCCATTCTTCCGGCATCTTCGCTGTCTTGAAAATGACATTAAACAACCCAGTCAGCCACTCCAAGCCTACCCTGCCTGCATTCTTCCAAAATTCCCCAGGAATCTCGTCAGGTCCGGTCGCTCTTCCCCTGCGCATCCTACGAACAGCTCCCTTAACCTCCTCAACCTTTATACTCCTACAATATCCAAAGTTGCGACGCCTATCCGAGTGCTCCAAGTCTCCCAACACAATGTCTCTGTCCCCTCCTTCGTTCAAGAGTTCATGAAAGTATGACTGTCATCTCTGTCATTAAAGAGTGATGTTCTTTAAGTCCATCAAAAGGCAGTCTCACTACTCAAATTTATTACCACAGACACACACAAGAAATTATCAAACATTCAGGTTGATACATCTGCATCTAATCTTGAATATGGATTCAAGTCATATGAGAGAAACGCAATTTTTCTTTGATAAAGGTAATTATGAGACAAAAGAAACTTATATCTAGCTTGCATAAAGAGAAATGTAAGCTAAATCACAGGGGTTTCTTCTCCATTTTATTACAAAATACTACCAAATGGCCCATTGATACAAAAGCAGGGGATAGTTTCCAGAAAGGGTGCTGATGATGGTTTGCAAAATTTGAGAAACATCTTTCCCACAAGCTCCTATGGGCAAATGAAAGATAATTGCTTATCCTCAGCTCCATAAACAAAATAGTGCAAGTAGAGTTTTCGAGAGAAAACCTGAAATGAGGGATCTCTGAAAGATTCTTGTCCTCCAAAGTTGAGTTATGAAGACTCGACTGCATAGGATCATGTGGTGACAAAACCAAATACCAGCAAATCTTCCTCAGCACCTGCATAATAGGGGGGAAAATACAGCATAATTTAGGGGCAACCAAGTATCAAGTGGATCTCTGTCAAGTAAATACGTTAATATTCACTATCTTCTTCTACTTATGTCACCAATGTTCATTGGAATTTGATATCGCGTGTTGATATGATACATTACTTCTCTAGTTAAGAATGATAATTCATGGGCGCAATCATGACTTAAAAAATTTGCATATGAGGTGCACAGATTACCATAACTACACGTCAAAAGTATAAGTGAACAAGGCTTACTGGTATCCATTGTGCTGGGTCTTCCTTTACAGAAGGGATCTCATATATGGCCTTGTAACAGCGACATATCTCTAGGTAATCATTGTTATGAAAGTAATACCTGCAGCACCGGAATAAAAGAAATGATTGTGCCAGTTTAAGACATACAAATGCAAAGAAAGGTTCCAGATGCAACAACTGCAGTCTCTATCTTTCTAGTAAGTGAAAATCAGAATGTTTCACCCGGAATGCACATGTTAATCTTATTCCATCGTAAAATGAGTAATGTGCATCAAGGGTCAGGATGCATTGAAAATCAACTAGGAAGCAAGTCAGTGAATTTATTCAAACACAAATCTGTTCAAATTACGACCATGCTACAAAAATCATCAAAAATCAGTGAAGAAGAGAGACATCAACCACAACTACTAATCTGTTCAAATTATGACTTGGCATAAATATGCTGAGCCCCTGAGCGCTTGGGGTAAGAATGGTCTAGTTTATCATCAAAATCAAGAGAAAACAACTTCAGCCAAACTCCACATAGAATCATAACTCACCTAATCATCAATTCATAGTAGATTCGCTTCAATTCTAACAGTGATGGAATATCTGGAGCAGGCTCTTCAACTACATTGTCACCTTCTCTTGGTTTCTTCTTTTCTTTAGAAGGATCGGCTTCAAACACTTTGGGATTGATCTTTCTTGAGAGTATTTGTGCACGAACATAATCTGGACTATCTAAACAGAGACGCACCTGCAGAGTTCAGCATTACATAACTAGTCCAAAGTCATGCTCCAGCTTTAGAAAGAAAAGGATCAGCGATACATACTTGTTCAAGAATAAAAGCTATCTTCTCTGTTTTTGCCATAGCTCCAAAAGTTTCAACCTGTCCGTCAACACACCCATCAATGGTAACATTGCAAGTAAGTAATCCCAACAAGCTTCTAATTAAAAACTGAGGCTCAGCTTGACACTGATCACTAAAGCAAAAAGACCAAGCAGTCACCAAGGAGAAGTTCAAGGAATACTGACCGCAACTTCTTGCATCAAATTAGCAGCCTCGTCTATGTGTCCTTGTTCTTCTTTAATTTTTGCAAGTTTCTTAATCAAACGGGCTCTCTCAATTTCAACATATATCTACATGCAAGATTCAAGTCCCTCAGTGGGAGGAAAAAAAAGGACAAAAGATAACCGAGTGTTCTAATTTAAAATGTAAAAGAAAAACAGACAAATGAACACTTACCTTTCCTGCAGATACATTATTAAGTGTCTTGATGAGTTCTATCTTAGTTTCAAGATCAGGTGTCTGGTCAATATACTGCATCGCTTGTTGGACCATAGCCTGTACAGCCTGCACAAGTCCCAAAAAGATGCTAAACAGTGTTATTATACAATACTATAGGACAGACAAACCCATAAGATCATCCATCACCACTGGAAAAACACCATGTCTCACAGGATTCTGATAGCAATGCATAGTTCCACATACAATATGTTATGTAACGAACGAACATGCCTGTAAGCACTTCACATAATCAATGGGCAGGAGCATATATTCAACTGTACCAGTAATCAAACTTTCCAAGGCAAACAGGCACATGTCTAGTAGCTAAGCATGCCTAAGCATCACCACATTACTCATCTAATCATGCAGATGATGAGTGAACTATATAAAAGGAAAATCCACTCTTTTCTCGCCCAAATGCGTACGACTTCTATAGATTATTTCTGATAGGTAAGTAAACAAACATCAGAAAGCATCAACATGTTGCAAACCTGTTTTGCTAAAGTCTGCATTAAGGCAAAAACCAACTATTCTTGGGACATAATCATTGGATACCACAAAAGCACAAACCAGTACATCAGCCATACAAATGTTTGGGCACCACGGAAATTGCGAAATCTAAATAACTAAAGTATTATTCCCTTAGTATGGCCTCCCATATTGGCTCTCCATATTTGAATTATTTTTTATCAGGATCGCAAAAAATATATGGTTCTGCAAATTTATATAATTGTCTTAAAGGACATGTATAAATGTACACCTAGTATGTACTTCCTCCGTTCACTTTTACTTGCCACGTTTCGCTTCTCGAGAATCAAACTACATGAACTTTAACCAACATTTTAAGATGTATTTTTTCGTCATATTAATATGAGAAAAAAAATTGCAACTTATAGTATTTTTCGAACATCTAAAACTAAATCTCAAACTAGTATATGTGTTTATATATCAATTAGCCATGCCTAAATCTCAAACTAGTCAGAATAACTATACACAATCATCTATACTAATAAGAATTTCTTATTACCTGTTTCAATTGTCCACGACGCTTAGACAAGAGAACAATCTGTTCATTAAGTGTATTCCAAGCACGAGCATCGAAGCATAGCTGAATAATATCAGTAGCGGCTTTCCTCGTACCCGCAACATCTCCAGCTTGTCTCATTTGCTTCTCCACATTCAACAGTGTCTCTATTTGCGCTTCCAATTTCCCATCACTTTCCTGAAATCAAGCAATATTACGCCGCGTAGCCCAAAAACATTATACATAATGTATCAACCTAGTATAAAAGGTATTTATACAGAAACATGAGCTAAATCGGGTAACAAACTCAAAAGTATGGACTACATGGTGTCCAAAATAGAGAGAGAGCGTAATTTTTCCCAAAAATGAATTCAATATGCCGAAACGAGATCTGAATATAGTAAAACAAAACAAATATGAACTGTAGAATAGTAGATTATCATTTTGTAACATAAATCTATCACAAAATTAAATTTACAGTTCAAATTTCCAAAAAATTAAATTCATTCAAATATGGTGAAAGGAGATATGAAATTAGTAAAACAAAATGAGATTTTTAAGTAGTAGATTATTACCATGTTTGATTGAGATCGCTGTGAAACCCTAAGAGAGAGAGAGAGAGAGAGTATAAAGTGTTGAACACGGCCTCTCTTTTACTGCTTTTTTCAGTCTATGTTAGCTGTTTCTTTCTTTCTTTTTTCTTTTCAATTTCAATCGAGTTTTCTTGCACAAGGGGTTAGGAGATAATGTTGCAAACACTTTTTTTTTTTTTTTTTTTTTGACCTTAGGTACGCATTAGTGTGTTTGTTTAATGGAGTATTGAATACGAGACGGATTCATAAGTTAAATTTTGTGAACTCCATCGGTAGATTTTTTATCATGAGTGCAAATTTTATTTTTCTAAGTATTAGTGATATTTTCATGTAAATTTATATATTGTGTCTGATTATTGTATTACCTTCTTGTTGTTTTTGCTTGTTGCTATTGCCTTCTTTTTCATCTTTTTTGAGCCGATGGTCTATGTAAACAATCTCTATACCTTTTCGAGATAGGTTAAGGGTCTGCGACATACTACTCTCCTCAGACTCCACTTGTGAAATTACACTAAGGACCCGTTTGGCCATAAGAATTTTTCACTTTTTTCTGGAAAATGTTTTCACTTATTTGAAAATTAATGTTTGGCCGTGAAAATTCCAAATACACACCTAAAAAGCTGTTTTCACTTTCAGTACATTCAAACAATAAAATATTATTTGCAAAAATAATAACCAAACACAACTTCATCTTCAAAATTCCAAATAAAGTGAAAAACATTTGATTTTCATGGCCAAACGCCTACTAAGGTTTGTTATTGTTGTTGTTGTTGTTGTTGAGTGCCATTGAATATACATGTACCTTTTTTACATATATAATTGTTCTGTGCAAATTAATTCGTGCACAACTTCACTCATTTATACGTACTTGTCACTTTTTACCTATATAAATATTTTGGAAAAAACTCATCATCTAATTGCCTCGCTTGATATTTGAATGACAATAATGCTAAAGGCTTCAATCATCATGTAATTTGAGTTAGCAGCACATTCCTTACTCAAGGCTTGCAATGTTTTTGCTGATTCTGGTTTAGATGCAATTATTTGCCTACTTTGAGCAAAAAGACATAATTATATTCATCTATTATCTACTTAGGCTTTTCAACATGGCACTGAAATGTGTCAAACGTCTTAAGCAATCAACAAAAATCGAGGACAATAACTTAATAATGTTCCTTTTTACGCTCCATATGGATTGATTGAATATGGAAAATTGATGTTAGAAAAGATTTATATCTTACCATATAGGAAGTGTAACAGGGAAAGAATGACTAGATGTATACATTTTAAAATTCTTTTGACATATGTCCATAGTTCTTTCAGGGAATAAAAACCAGCAAAAAATATTATAGAAGTTTACAGATCATCCATGTTTTGTGACAAAGTTGTATGTCAGGTCTCTTCCACTGAAAACAGGTTGAGCAAGAATGGCACCCGGAAAGAGCAGTCGAGATGCATTTTCATGGCTAGCCACCATAATGTGTTACATTTCAAATCTCGGAACTGACTGCAAAATCTTTGCAGTAGAGATGGCTTTGGTAAGACGGAAATATCGGATCAGTTTCCTTCTCTTCTTCTTCACCAGCCAGAATGGCGAGCCTCGGATCTGGAGGAAAACTGCGACTCCAAACCAAATCCAAAGTCGAGCTCAGAACGACTTATGGGTGACCTGTCACTTCCTCTACCTCTAACATCTCCAATGTCTTGAGAGTTACGTCGTTGGGATAGCTTCATGAGATCATCTCCAATCATAACATCATCTTCTACTTTGACTCTTCTATCCTCGTCAGAGATGTCAACTTCTCTTGCTTGAATGTTGCCCCCTTTGCTAGGCTTTGATGCCTCTTCATGTACATATCTGCGGAAATTGTTCTTCGAAGGTTCTATCTTCGAGCAGAATACTTCAAGGAAACTGTTCATGCAACCCTGGTCATACACATTGATCCTGTTGTCTCCTAGTCCTCTACGCCGAAAGTTCTCATATGTGGTCTATGCAGTTCAATATAAGTAAAACGAATGAAAACTATGCATATAGAAACTAACCAGTACTGCAATTATTATACTTGCAAACTGAAGCAAACGAGAATTAAATTATATATTGACATAAGAGGTGTAAAAGACTAACCTGATTTCTACTTATGAGATACAAATGGAAGCCAGTGAGACCTCCAACAAACCACATCGCAACAAAACAATATGCCATCAGCGCCACTGATGCTGGTGATACTTTGATAGCCTTCCAAACGGTTCCACAATCATCCACAAGAAGCTTAAGATATAATGCCGACATGGCAAAGACGTAAACACAGAGGAGAGCAGTTGATGAAACAAATAAGAAGAAGCAACGATAGTTGCGCTGTACACCAAAAAGGAAAGAAATGAGTCTCAAGAGGCAGCAAAGGCGCAGCTACTATAAATCAAATAAATTCAGCAAAGCAGCAAAACTTGAAGCTGACGTGAATTTCTTAAAAAAATAGCAAAGGTGGCAGGCTTCATCTTCATGATGAGAACGAGAAACCATAAAGATAGTTATACAAAGAAAAGGAATATAAAGTGGAAACACAAAGGAACCTTGAGAACAGAATAAGGTGTAGAAGGAAAAGGTTCATTACCTTTCCAATGCATTGACCCACCCAAGGGCAATGGTGGTCAAACCGTTCCACACAGTTATTACATACTGAGCAATGAGAGCATCTTGGCGGACGATACAACATGCATGTTTCACAATATTTAACTCTCACTGGCAGACCATTTACAAGGATTTCTTTGGTGCGAGGCAAAGGTTTTCCAACTTCAATGGAAGCTGAAGAATCATAACCATTAACTTCCTCTGGAGGATGAGAATTGCGTGGAACGATGCCAGGATCCTTAGTTGATGTTGCAAGTAGAAGAAACAAGACCTATTGCAACAAGCACGATGTCAAGACTGAAGTACAAAGAAAACAACAGAAGAAAAAACATAAACAGAAAAGTTGGACACTCTGGGGATGTTTGCAGAAGCATAAATAGAAAGTTATGGACAGATTTCTGCTAGAAGTAAGAAGGAAATAAGTAATACCGGAACTTCGCCCCACATATGATAAAATATTACAGGACAAATAAATGGAAGTGATGAGGGAACTAACATAGATTGTGAAGACAATTGCTAAGACCAAAATTGCATATCCTGTACTTCCAGTTGTGAATTCGTGAGCAAGATTGTTTGCAACAAATACACAAAATATAACAACAGGAACAAGGATAAGCGTAAAGGTGATGATCAATGACTTAGCATCTGGCCCGAATATCAGCCTCCCATCAAACAAGAATATCTGCAGATAACAAACATTAACCAAAAAGAACGTTAAGTGCGAATAAACATTACTTTGTTTTTGTTTTTTTTTTCATTTACTTCAAACCCACACCGAATTCAATAGTTCAAATAAAGACGACGCTTAACCTAATTTTGGTAATTGATACCTAGTCTTTATGGAAACAATACTCTACTTATCACTTATTACTTGTGCAATCATGTGCAGTTTATCGAAACCTAAAGTAAACAACTCTGCCTAACACTACTACTATACAAATTATCCCATCAACAAGCAAGAGACAATATGCAATTAAAATCCAAATGAAGAAGACTATGATATTTATGCTTAAACAAGTAACAAACACATTAGAACTAATCCAGCAACCAGAAGGCCCAATATTCCTCTCCTGTCCAAGATAGGCAAGTAAAGCAGAACAACAAGACCAAATCTTTCAAAAAGGAGAATGCAAAGCAATAAAATCCAGATCAAATTCCTCTAAAGTACACAAAAAACTAGTTATAACACATATATATACACACCAAATACTCATATCCTTAAAAAGATCATTAGCTTTCTGAAAATCAAAGAATACTGTCTCCAAATCTGCATAATCCTTAAGCTCAAAAGCAACATTCAAATAATACAACTCAATCTAGCAACCCCAACACGCCAAATCTTCTTTTCTTGTTGAAGCAAAGCAAGTAAAGCAACAAAACCCCAAATCAAATTCCTCTAAAGTACACAGAAAACGACTTTTAAACACAATATATATACATCATATACCCATATCCCTAAAAAGAGCTATTAGCTTACTAAATCTCAAAGAAAACTATAAAAGAGCTATTAGCTTACTAAAACTCAAAGAAAACTATCTCCAAATTTGCATAATCCTTGAGCTCAAAAAGAACTATGCATACTTTAAAAAAAAATACAGTACACACACGGTTGCTTAATGTGTAACATAATATATGAACTAGAAAGTAGCTTGCTTACATTGTTGCCCTTCCAAGACTGGTACACCCTCTTAGGTTTGGCCATGAAATAATGATTTCTTGATTTGTCACTTTGCTAAAACTGGAAGAAGAATAGAACAAGGGTGAAAAAACATGAACAGAAGTTGTAATTCTTTTGCTTTTGCTTTCATTTTATTTTTATGTTATTTTTCTTTTTTCTTTTTCCAACTTTTGTGCATACAAATTCGTGTCGAAATGGCGGTCTATGGTTCAAATGCGGTGGATTTAATCATAGTTTGTGGCTTTACCTTTCTCTCTTTTTTCTTTTCTTCTTTTTCTTTTATACTGTCGGCCCTTCCCATTTCTTTTGTTTATCTTAACTAATGGGCGAATTTAAATAGCGTCTCATAATAAGTATCACCTTAATTAAAAATACGTATATTAAGAAATTAATAATATAATATAAAATTTACTTAATTACCCCTATATAATAAAAATAAATTATTTTTACCTTATTTCCTCATTTACCTTTTGATTAGAACATGCACAAGAAGTAAACCTTTTGGACATTGAGAATCCAACAGTAGCAAGTTGTTATATGACTTTTCTAATCATCATTTAGATGTTACTTTATTGTCTAAGAATAAAATTGAAAAAAACTAGTCAACTTATGTCTTGATTTTCTAAAGTGACACTTATTATGGACATTTGTTTTTTAGCTAAGGTGACACTTATTATGAGACGGAGGGAGTACTAATTACGTAATTCATTATAAAAGAACAATTACATATTTCTATTACTCCCTTCGTCCGTTTTTTCTTATCAAGTGAATTTCACTTGTCGAGAGCTAAATCAAATTTGATTTTAAAACTAAAATATAAATGTTCAGAAACTATACGAAAAATACTATAATTTGCATTTCTTCTCATATTAATATGATAAACGAAAAATACATCTTAAAATAGTGATCAAAGTTTATGTAGTTTGACTCTCGATAAGTGAAGCGTGACAAGTAAAAATGGACGAATGGAGTAGAATATAAAATGCATAATGTATTAGATTTTTTTTTATAATTAAAAATATTTATTAATAAATAATATCATTTGTTTCGTATTCCATGATAAAAGAGCTTTATTTTATAAATAAATTTAAATATTTAAAAAATTTAAGAATTACGTCGACGAGATACAAGTCAGTAAAACTACTTGCATATGCTATCTGATTTGATCATTTAGCCACTCTTTCTGTGAGGGGTAGGGGAAGTATTCACTAACAGTGAAATGATAAGGCCACAGTGAATTGATAGGGCCTAAGTAAATGTAATAGTCATTTGGACCTAAATTGACGGGTTGTTTGATCAAATTTCTAAAATTAATTTATTTTAAAAAGTAATTTTTAATAAAGTACTTTTGGCGAAAAATAGTTTGTATTTGATCAACTAATTTAAAAAGTACTTTTGAGCAGCAATTAGTATTTGACCAAACTTTTAAAAGTACTTAATTATAAGTGTTTTTTTTCTCAAAAGTGTTTTTGGGCAGAAGCTATTTTGTTAGCTTCTACTACTCCTCAAAAACGCTTATTTTCTCCCAAAAACGTAATCAAACACCTCACTTTTTAAAAATTAGTACTTATTGAAAAAACAAAAAGTACTTTTGAGGGAAAAAAAATAAGCTTGGCCCTACAGGCTACGAGTGATATTTGGAGAAAAAAATGAGTAATATTTAAAGTTAAAGTTTAAAAATAATATTTGGACATGTATTTTACTTAAAAGAAAGTTGAATAACTAATCAAATCACTTTTTGTGCAAAAATAAAGTACAAACTGTCTAGGGCTGGGGCGGTCCTTGACAGTTTCCTTTTTTAAACGAGACAATGTATCTCCACTCCCCAGAATGTGCTCTTTTATGTGAGATTAAAAATCAACAATAAGAGCTTCAGTCGCTCCAACGAAAAATTAGAATGCAGAATTCTTATATTGTTGATCCAGTGGGCAGAGGCGGAGCCACATTGGCTCCAGGGGGTTCATCGGCGAAAAATTACAGTGTATTTTCAAAGTTAAAATTATTTTGTTATGTATATATAGTAGATGTTGAACCCCCTGACTTCTTCGTGTATTTACCTTTTAGAATTTTTGAACCCCCTGGATGAAAATTCTGGCTCCGCCACTGCCAGTGGGGCTCTCTGGTGGACTGGCTCTATTTTGGAACGACGAATTTGAGTATGGTTCAAAATAATCAAAAAGCCAGTATTGTAGTGGTAGCCTTGAAGGCTAATGGAAATGTGCTTCAAGCCTAGGTTGTTCGATTCATTTTGTTGGAAAAGTCGTGATAGCTGAAGCGTTGGCGATTCGAAAAGCAATTCATACTGCGGTGGAGCAAGGATGAAAAAATATTACAATATTATTAGATTCGTCAACTATAACTCAAATGCTTAATAGGAGAATAACCCCCTCTTAAGATGTAATTACTGTTTGTGAGGATATTTGGCATCTCAACGGTTATCTCGATGATGTAGCTTTTAGATATATTAGTAGACGTGCTAATACATGTAGTCATAGATTAGCTAAGTTAGCTTTATCACTATTTCATAAAGTCTCCTGGTCTGAGAACTTCTCATATTGGGTTGATCGAGGCTTCTTCTTGCTTTGTACAACTGGCTTGAGTTGGATCAATGCATATCAGTGTTGGAAAAAAATATTGTATAATCACATTTTTGCTTTTTGGCAATGGGAAAGTAGTCAACAATATCAGTGGCACAATTCACGTCATAGTATTAATTTGACCGAATGAGAAAAAGTAAAAGTAACGTACAATATATATTGTATTGTCTTTGACAATTTATCCCTAATTATCTTATTTTATTTTATCAAGTTATATCTTCTTTTGTGGAAATTAATTAAATATTTATTACGTGTACAAAATGTTCCATTTTGATTTTCCTTTTATGTTAATTTTTAAATTTGAATTTACTTCCAAAAAGTATACGTACATATTTATGAGTCACTTAGCCGTATATCTAATCGGAAACTAGAATAGTTTGGGCACCTTCGAATGACGATGGGGATAAAATTAACAAAATAAAATAAAAGTAACTAAAATTAGAATAACAACAAATAAGATCATTTTTTATCTCGTTGACAATGACTTTGATTTAGTTTATACTCTATTAGAAGTAAAAGGCGCTTTCATTGGATTTTTACATATATCAGAAAACAATATTTTAAATTCTTCATTTGAAGTGAATTCTTTTGCTGTTTTTTATAAGACTAATCACAAAGGGGCTTTATAACAAAAACTACATCCATTTGCTACATTCATCCTGACAGAACTCGAGTTTACCTCACTATTTTGTGCTCTCTATGCCTGTGTGTCTTAGTTAATTAAAGTATAAGTTGTTGATACAATCTATCTTGATGTTAGTTAATTAAAGTATAAGTTGTCGATTCAATCTATCTTGATGTGATTTTTCTAATAGATAGAGAGAAAATTAGTATGGATGGAATGGAATGAAACCCATAGATAATTAGAATTTAAATCCCAATATAAAAATATTAGTAAGAAATATTATTCAATACCTATTCTGATTTAAAAAAAGAAGAAGAAGCATATATTAGATAAAATAATTAAAATACACGCAATTTAACTCGAGCACCAACGATGTATAAAAAAGGGACGGAAACATTGAGAATTGAGCAAGCCTATATGGTAAAACAGATAAAGGACGTTTTGGGATTACTTAAAGGAATATTTAAAGAGTAGTGAATAGGTCGAAAAATTAATTAGATTATGAAACCCTTCTTGATAGAAACAATAATTAATTTAATCCTCAAGAGTGATTTCTTGTGACAAAACAGTTGGAAAAGAATCTACCTTTGCTTGCAATTTCAAATTTGGTCCACCTGGCTTTTAAAATAGTCTCAATAAATTAAAAATTCATGTAAGGTTTTAAAATATGGTTCAATTCTTATTGTGTAATCCGTAAAGCTCAATGTCCTACTCCCATCTGCATGAATATGTTAAGACTATAGTGACACATTTAGAATAGGTAAAAGAATAGGAGAGCAGTACCAATTATTAGATTTTTTTTTCTTTTCAAAACATGCAATTTTTGCTCGATTAATTCCAATTTTATGTCGTTCTTTTAAGGAATTATCAAAAAAATACATAAATCGTATTGGACGCGTTTTACCGCAAAGCATAACAAAGAGAAGCCGTCAATCATTAAAGCTAGGAAGATCTCTTTGTTGGTCTTTTTCCTAACAATAGTGGTGTTCAGGCCAGTTTGTTTACATCTCGATTAATTTCATGTGGTATTTATAAGTACCTCTCACCTACACAAATAATCGATCCCCCAAAGCTTGAACAGATGTGGAAAAATTACCTAGTGCTAGTTTTGCCTCTGGTGAAGCTTTAAACCTGAGACCTCTTATTCTCGACCTACTTGCATCTAGTAACTATTTGGTGTAAATATTAGGGTGGTAAAATGGTTAAAATTTTCTATTATCCGCCTGACCCAACTTAATATAAATGGGTTGGATATTCGATCATTTCAAGAATGGGTCAAATATGGAACAACCCATACTATCCATCATAGAATATGGATCTATGGATAACTCATTGGTATCCACCGACCAAACTCCCGTTAAAGTATTTAAGAGCGTAGGAATCCTAAAGAGTACACTTTTTTTTTTATTCTATTTTATTTGGGTGTCTAAACTTATTTTGGCTTTTAGATTGTGTTCTCACTTGACTATTTCTAAAATCTATATTATCTATGCATTAACCCATATATTTTATCCGTTTTTATTTAACCCGTTTCCGACCTGACCGGCTCGTTTGCCACTCCTTGGTTTAATTAATGAAAATCCTAATTCCAAGCGATTTGAGTATCTCTATCGCATTATTTTGCTTTTGGAAGATGTTATATATATTGTATATGTCCCTTGCTTTTAAATGACTTTTTTGTTCCAAGGGATTGAATGTTTGTGCAAAATAGGTGCTATCAGTTTTCAAGAAAGGAAAAAAAGGAAGAACAATACATGATTAGCCACATAGGGAGTATTTTATACAAGGTTTGATCTTCTATAAGATAAAGCAAGGAATCCAAATGGAATTCCACAAATGAATCCTACACGAGCAATTTGCCAACCAAATTCAGCAAAAAAAAAAAAAAAAAAAAAAAAAAAAAAACTGATTGCTCCTCTTCTTGTGAAGTTCTATTGTCATTGCAGTCCAACGTCAAAGGAAATCCACACAACGCTGTGTTGCCTAGATACGAATCGTTTCCAAATATATCGAACTGCGTGCTTCGAGGAATCGATCCTACTAGAAAATTGCAAGAAATATTGAGTATACAAAGAGATATTAGTGTGTTAGCTGCCAGTATACTGATCTCGACGAGTTGTTTTGATGAGAGATATAACGATTTGAGCATGGATAGATTCACTAGTGAGGATGGAGTTTGGCCACTCAGGTAATTGTGTGACAAATTTAGAAATCGAACAGCACAAAGTTTTCCAATGGTAATAGGAATATTACCATGGAAATAGTTGTTACGTTGGAGAAATCAATTATCGAGTACATCTCCAATATGCGTACATACTACTCGAATTTCATTCCTTTTCAGAACAGGACTCACATAATCCTCATAATAATATAATTTGGTCTCCTGGAATCAAGGTTCACTAGAAATCTTATTTTATACGCTCTTCTAATACCTACATGTTTTTCGACGTTCATTAGTGCTTTAAATATTGACATTGCGTACGAAAATCGTGCATAAGCAACTGGACCAAAGGTAATGGGTGGGAAAGTTCGACAAATTCAAACTTAACCAAACTTTGAACAAGAATACGTACGACAATCCCCTCATGATCTTTCTAATGATCAAACCATTATCATGGTCATTTTATCTCACCATTCTACAAGGGACTTGTAGCAAAAGATAATTTTGCTCTTTATATAATATCACAACTTAATCAGAGGCAGATTCAAGATTTGAAGTTTTATAGGTTTCAAAATTTACTGTAGGTACATAGTCAGTAAATTTCTCAACAAATATACAGTTGGATCAAAGTTAATGAATTTTGCCGAACCCGTACATGCTAGCTTCGCTCCTGACAAAGCTAATCATAATAGCTATCTGTGAATTTGCTCTTTAACCACTTGAAGCTGTTACTCAAAGATGTTTTCAACTTACCTTCCATGGAGTACATGTTATAACCAGCCACCCTTTTCCTCCGCTTAACTTCTCGATTTTCGCCCGACCCGCCATTGAAGCTGTAAGACTTATTATAAGTCCTCTCCTCGAAATCAAATCTAGATTCGGCATAAGAAGTAGAGTGATAAGGGAGTGATTTACTCTTCTCCATGATCAAGAAATCAAAAAGCTCACAAAGAAGATGAAGAAAGGACCTTTTTATTATATAGTGGAATTAAGGAAATAAAGAAGCATTTGTATATAGAAAAAATGGACCCCTTGGTGCAAAAATGTTAGTGTACTATCTTAGTGCGGTTACGGTTTATGCATTATGGGCCATGGGAATAACTTGGATCTTAAAATACTAGATTTTGTTTCTCGAGATCCTATGTAATACTAATAGATATCATAACATAATTAAATATGTACTTCCATACACACTGATAGTGCACTAGTTTTATATACCATCAATTTAAGATGATACAATAACACGCACCTGTCTATAATGTTTTTTCTTTAATAATCGTTTGTTTGTATTATCATGCATGGACCTTAACGATTTTCACGGGATATCTGCTATTTCACACCAACACATGTATCAGGTAACTCTGTCCACCAAGGATAGGATAGACGGGAAGAGATCACCTCAATATTTTTACTGTTACTGAGATTTGAACCTAAACTCATAATTCTCGATGAACTTTATTAATAATTTAATTTAATAGCATTAGAAACTTAATTATCGTACAATAATCGATTAAAATATACCGATATTGTATAAATTTTATAATATTAGTGTATACTGCAGATCTATATTTTATATAATGGTTGGGTCGTGCGAATATGTGGGTATTTGGTTGTTTTTGGAATATAATGCGAAAGTGTCCACTTCAGAAATTTAGGTTTGTTGGCCATAAAAGGATATACAGCATTTCAAGTGGTGGTTGAGCCAATTGAGGAAACCACCATTTATTCTACTTTATCCCTTTTCTTTTTGTTTCATTTCATTATATCATGCTTTTTGAGCTGGAAAGAGCTTTTTTACATGTTGATGTACTGTGACTAAGCATGTTCCCATGTAAATTAATTATGGGAAATGGGTGGGGACATAAAGTTGGTGTGAAGAGGCTTATAGAGGGAGTCTCTCTCTTTCTCTCTCTATATATGGGCTATTTTAGGTGCTAAAAATGGGACATGTGAACACATGATCTCTCCATAAAACTAGGTATTTTACGTGTATATTTTTCAAAATTAGTCTAATACTATCTACTGGAACTCATACTACAAAAAAGCTAAATGGTACACTTGGTTGAAGGTTGAATTATTTACCTATAGGTCTAGAAATCAAGTCCCACTTAATACATTTTTTCTTTTTTTTTTTTAGTAGTGAACTCATGTTCCAGAAATCCTAGATTCGCTTCTATATTACTACTATATACAAGGGAGAATCTCCATTTTTTATAGTCCTCACATGAATTTTTTATCTTTTTTTACTCCTACTTGAAATTTTTATGACTTTATAAATTGTGCACACATTTTGGTAAATTTTAAGAACTTTTAGGGCTTTTTTTATGCCACTAAAAAAGATGATGTGATGAAAAAAAAATGTTATAGTGGTCCCACAAAACATACTCATACATTTTTGAGTCTTTTATGTGAAAATATTATTAAACTTGTTTCAATATATCATTGTTAAATACTTTTAAAATTTATCAAAAATGTAAATAATAGCCCTTCCGTCTTAATCGAAAAATGAATTCCCAAGTATGCTAGTTAATTAATCAAATTTTATGTGAGCGCACTTTTAGCATAGAATTAGCTAATAAATTACTATATTAAAAGAGGAACTACAAGATATCTAAAAATGATTGAAAAACATTGTATTTAAAGAAATATAATTTGATCTCGATACAGTAATAATACTAGACAATTGCAAAAAGTATATTTTGTAAAAAACTGGACAATATATTTTATATAATTTAGAAGTAATAATTTTTTTCATATTGAACTTAACTATTATCTTAAATTATATAACATATTAATTATCCGTTATTTTGCAAAATATGTTTTGGTAAAAAATAAGTTAGCCAATATTAATTCAATTCAAAGAACTCAAATGAAATTAATTTAACATATTAAAAACTCAATTTGGATCATCCAGGACTTAATCTCAAAAAAATTAAATTAGAAGAGCTTTCAATTATCAATTTTTCAAAAAAAAATAATCTAATAGATAAACTAAGAAAAATGTTTTCCTTTAACATACGTTTTTAGACTTTAATATTTTAGAAGTCTTTCAAAAATGTCAAATTGATATTACAAAAATAAAGAACCAAGAGCAAAAAAATATCTACAAATTAAATTTTTAATGTCGGTTTGGACCGGGCTTAGCACGGGTCAAATGACACTAACATATATATGTATACGTTAAATGACAAGGTTCAGTGATAATATCAGTTTCTACTATAGGTGTGGTTGCACCCAGGGAAGATGTGATCGCCCCAATTCGCGTGAGCTCATGAGGCAGTAAACTCCAAATTTTAATTGGAAGCCAGCGCATTTTAATTAACGTAATCCGTCTTTAAAACAAGAAGACTACAAAACAACAAATGAAATTAAACATACTTAAATTCAGTTAGGCCAAAAGTCATGAATTAATCAAGATATATGAAGTGCTAAGTACAATTTAATATAGATATTATATATTAGTCTGCAATTCCTTTTTTTTCTTTTTCTTTTCATGACATTCTATATTCTATATTATAGAAGAGCCTTATTTCGACATGGCTGCTTCTGAGGAATTAAAATTCCAACTGAGGGTATATTAGTCATTTTGAGATAAGCAGATAAATCCCTGTGCACGTGTTACACTCAGAAGCCACGTATCACTTATCGTCTGCAGTTGCAGATTCCACTGCCTCCATCACTTGTTTGTTCTGCTTTTGCTTTACCTCTGTTTGGTCGGCATTTCTTTATCCCTTTCATTATCGTGCTGTTTTCCTCCCAAAAATTAGTTAGATTTCTGGAAACTCTAAGAAACCGGCCGGCTACTTTCAAGCTCGATTTTTGCTCTATTCAAGGTGTTCAAAATTAGTTTTATGATCTAATTTTTCGCTATGGATTGGACCTCTAATTGTGCTTATTTGGATTTTGAGGTTTTTAAATTGGGTATTTTAGGATAGATTAAATAAATAACTGTAACAAATCAGGGTAGTAATTTCGTTTGGTTATTTCTTTTTCCCTTCCAGTTGCACCGATGTTTTTCATCTTTCTCCATCTTTTTTTGCCGGTGTTGTCTATTACTGACACTTGTTTCTATCCTTATTTTGTAGTTTCTATGTTATGTCCGGTAGTTGAGTGAAATGTAAGGCTTCACTCAATGTCATTTGGTTTTGTATGGACAACATTGCACAATGATCATCTGGCACTGGCGAATTTGCAGAAAAGAGGTTACACCTTATACAAGAGATGTTACCTTTGCTCCATTAACTTAGAAAACGTCAATTGCTTTATTTGCACTGCACCCATCGCCATTTGAGCTATCACAAATGTTCCTCTTTCTGGTTGAAGTTAAATGGACCATGCTGGTGATTTAAGTGGTACTACTAGCAGCTGGTAAGAAGCTGACAAAGAAACATAAGGCCGCCTGGAACGTTGTACTTGTCTGTGTCTGTATGCTCTAGACAATCTGGGAGGAAAGGAACAACTGATGGTTTGAAGACATTTTTTTTTTTTGATTTCCTGAATGTTTTGGCACCTCTGGTATGTTTTGTAATTTAAAAGATGTACATAAATGTATGAAATTTTTTGTCGTTGTGATTGTGCATATACTTCTCTTGAGACTAATAAGTGCGAGTCTTACTTTTGTTTCGACAAAATAATATATAATGCATCTCCAACTTTTATACCATTGGGCCCTTGCTGGCACGGGCCTATCTCTGCCTAGTATGTAGTCTATATATCATACACATGTCACTTGTGAGATGAGACTAAAGTAAAGTTTCCTTCTTTTCTTTACTCTGGAACATTTGAAAATCACAAGCAAAATCGTTATTTCCTACCATTTTTAAAAGGATTTGCCCTCCTCCATAACTATGGAACTCATACGAAAAAATTATTGTATCTCGAAATTTAAATTGCCTAGTGAAATAAACGTGTGAGTTAATTAGAACATTTACTCTTTTTGCAGCTATCATTAATTAATTAGGCTTGGCTATATGCTGCTTTATGGAATTTATGATTATTACATCTAATTAATGTTTAAGCAGCTTGGCATCCTGCCTAAGCCTGTACAGAAATTGCTCATCTAAAGGTTTTTTAGCCGTTAAAATTACATTATTATATACAAGGATGAAGAAAGTGTGTATAGTGAAAGTTGAGTTTTCCATTCGATTAGACTATACGTTCGACGACTTTCTATCGTGATCGTGAAGGAAATAAAATCTTTTGGCGTTTTACAATTTGAATAGAGGAAAATGACTTTTCTCAGATATCTTATATGTTTTTTTTTTCCAGATCTCTTATGTGTAAAAAATGAAAATATCTTATAAAAGGATCATATAACTAAAAGATCAAATAACCATTTCTCATTTTAAGAAGGATAGGTAAGTGTATTTAGACAACAATCATTTTCCATTATTATTTTCTTTAATAAAAATATTTTCCGGAAAAGGTTATCCGGTGTTTGGTTGATGAGCGAAAAATATTTTCTAAAAATAATATATTTATTAAATGATATTAACAAATTAGAGAGTGTCCTCATAACATTTTGAATACTGCAGATTAATAATAATGTCTAAGTGTTAGTTGAAACAAGTAATATAACGTTAGGGCTAATATTTTTTTTTACGAAAAATGACTTCCGCTCATAAGCCAAGGAAGTTATTTTCTCCCAAGGAAAACATTTTCTACTATTAATCAACCATTAGAAAATAACTTCCTCACCGAAAGTGTTCTTCTAAAAAATATTTTCCGGAGAGTATCTAGTTCTTCTCATGTTTTATTTTAAATAGCTAAATATGAAGCTTTTTCCGGAGAACTATTATTTCTTTGGAACCAACATCCACAAAATTCACAATCAAATTATTGACCAATTACTCTCTAGTGCCACCTTTCGTACTATGGAACTTCAATTCTTTAGTGTTCATAAATTAAGGATATAGGTTTGGTATATGGAGAAAAACCTTTTCTGTTTTTTTTTTTTTTTTTTAGGAAATGAGTTGATTAAGAATAAGGAGAATGAGTTCCTTAGTGAAAGTAAAGAAAACAACTTTCATATATAAATAACATTTCACGCCGATTATCTCCTCCTCATAGCTAAGACCTCATCTCACCCCACCACAAACCGCCCCAACCCATCCACTAGCCACTACCGACCCTGACCCCTAAAGAATTTGCCTAAATTATATAAAACATTTTTGGGATTGTATTTTCTGTTTACTTATAAAACACAATAAAATAAATCAGAAAACCAGTTATTTTCTAGAAAAATATTTTTTGTCGTAAAATTGTCCTTCATACCAAACACACTCTAAATGTAAGGTTATCATAGAAGATATCTAAGACTCTTTATTATGTTAGTCAAAGATTGTAACTACCTCAAAAAGATATCTATCGCATTTATCATGTTGAATCAACAGCACTACATAGTTTTACATCGAATACAGTCGAACCTCGGCAGTATTTGTTCGAAAATTTACGGCTGTTATAATGAAGTGTACATAGTTTCAAAATCGAATACAGTCGAATCTCGGCAGTATTTGTCCGAAAATTTACGGCTGTTATAATGAGATGTTGTTATGTATGTATATTGACATTTGATGTTTTGGATCTCATTTAGCTATTATAAATAAAAGTGCGCAAAGATTTATTGTTCTGTAACTTTTATGTTATAAACGAAAACAAAATACTTGTTATTTTAAAATCTCAATTGATTTTCATATTTCATCAATTAAAAATTGAAGTGGCTAATAAATTCATAACTAGTTGTACTGTATTGATAAGAATTAAAAATCTAAGGAACATATGCATTTAAAGTTAGTTGAAAATTTTAAATATTTCAAGCTTGACATGAGAATCTTACAATTGTAGGTTGTTTAGTAAATTTCAGTCTCTTAATGATAATATAACTGTTGAATTGGTGAAGATTTTGTCCAAACTTTACGTAAAAAATAATTCAAGAGCTTTTCCTTGATGATTACCATAACTATTTTAATATTCTTTTTTTATACATAATATATTTCTTACAAAATATTATTACATAATATTTGAGTGTGGCTGTTATAGAGATGTAATTTTACAAAGAGTGTACCACTATAATAAATGACATTGTTATTATAGGTAGAATGACGTTATAGAGAAGTAAAATATAACATGAAAAATTGGTTCCACGGAAAATCTGGCCATCACAGTAAAATACTGTTATAACGAATGATAATTATATAGAGACTTGATTGTATTAATTACCTATTATATAAAGTTCCGTTTTCCTCACCAAGTCTACAAACCACACAACATTATTTTAACTTTTGTACTTGAAACATATTGCTATCACTCCTATCTAAGATGAGTTTAATTATCACGCATTGTATCCTCAGTTTGTAAAAAAATAATCAAACCATATTCTCCTACTCCAATTTCACTTCGTTGTCACAAACTCTCTTACCTTGATCAAATGACTGGTGGTATTTATGTCCCTTTTGCCTTTTTTTACCCTAAATTGAGCAACACATGGTCAAATAAACCAAGTAATTTATCAGAACATCTTGAGAAGTCCCTTTCAAAAGTTTTGACCCATTATTATCCTATGGCAGGGAAGTTGAATGGAAATGTCTCAGTTGATTGTAATGATAATGGAGTTGAGTTCTTCACTACAAAAATAGATTGTCCAATGTCTGAAATTCTCAACGATCCTTATGCTGATAAAGAAAATTTAGTCTATCCCAAGGGAATCCCAGGTATATCTTCGTATGCATGATGGTAGTCTTGCAGTGTTTCAACTTAGTTATTTCATTTGTGGAGGAATAGCAGTCAGTGCATGTTTGACACATAAGGTCGCGGATGGATACACGATTGGCAACTTCATTAACGATTGGGCTACTATAGTACGTAATGCAAGTTCAGAATTACCAAATCCTCAATTTAATGGAGCATCTTTTTTTCCACCTATAAAAGACGACTTATCAAACATATCTAATTTTAACATTGTCCCAGAAAGAGAAGAATGTTTGTCCAAAAGTTTTACGTTCTCGTCATCTAAATTAGCCATACTAAAAGCTGGGGTTATAGATCAATCAGAAGTACAAAATCTGACTGACACAGAAGTTGTGTCAGCATTCATTTACCAATGGGCCATGGCTACAAAAAAGGCGACGTCTGGTTCGATTCGTCCATCCGTACTACACCAGGCTGCGAGTTTACGCCCTCCATTGCCAAAAAACACTATGGGAAACATAGGTTCTCTCTTTTCTATATTAACATCAGAAGAAAATGAAATGGATCTACCACAATTGGTTAGTAAACTACAAAAGGCGAAAGAAGAATTTCGACGAAAATATAAACATGCTAAAACAAATGAATTTCTACCTATAACGCTTTGAACTATATGAAGAAGCAAATGATATGTTTTTAAAAAAATTCAAGTCATGATCTCTATAGATTTAGCAGCCTCAAAAACATCCCCTTTTATGATGTAGACTTTGGATGGGGAATGTTAGAAAAATATTATTTTTTGTCTAATATCTCAAAAATAGAAGGACTATTCCTAATGACTACTTTGAAATAAGAGTATTAATTCTATAGTTTATTAGCCTTAATGACAGATTTCTTAATGAGAGAAATTGATTGTCCCAAACGTTTTGTAACTGAATTTTGGTCAGCCTTTATGGTTGAATTTTGGTCCCCTTTATGGTCTAGATTCATTCTTTCTTGATGAGTATTTGATATTCTAATAATATCATGTAGCTGTAGCTTTTTGAAATAGTAACTGATGACCCACATTGATATCCTTGAATAGTATTAAGTGCTATTATGTGTATTCAAGTCCCACGTTATTTGCTGAGCTTTTACTAGCTTTGATTAGCCTCTATGACTAGTCGTTGAAAAGTTCTCTGATTTAACTTCTTAAGCCTATAAATTTCAATATCTTTTCTTTGATAAAACAGATACAGAAAGAAGGAAAAAACAAACATTCTTCTACTCCTCACTTCCTTTTGCTGGGTTTCATAAAATAATTTAATCTTTGTTAGATTCTGGCTCCTAATTTTGTACTAGAAAAGTTTGTTGAATCCTGGGGGATACACCTTAACCGGGTGAAATATCCTTAAGGATAATGTCTTAATTGACACGCCTCAAGCTACGAATATTTCCGTGAATTCAAGATTTTTTCCAACAGGGAAAGCCTGAAAAAGTAATTATGGGAAGTAGTGGACAGTTAAAAACATGTTGGTCTTGATGGACAATAAAAATAGGGATGGAGTGGAAGTGTTAACCTGGATGAAGGAACAAGACATGTTAGCACTTGAGAAAGATGAAGAGCTCCTACAATTTGCTACTTGAAACAGTTAATTTTTTTATATTTTTTTTTAATTACTGTATGTTGTACTCACGTCTCTTCTAGCAGTTGAGTTTGCTAATCTATCTTTTTTTCCATTGATCACAGTTTACATAATAAAAATATCCTCTTTGCTTTTAACATTTTGATGCAATCAATCTTTTTGTTGCATTGGTCTCAATTTACATAATAATAAGAACTATCCTTCCTACTTTAAAACTTGCTCATGTTCCATTTATTCTAACAATTGTTGTTGTTTCTCTTTAAAAAAACAACTGTTCTTGTTTCTCTTTTCGGGGACCCGTTTGTTAATTTTAAGATTAAAATGTCTGAATGTTAATATACTTCTAAATTTGTCTACCACTGGTTTTGATAATTTAGATACGAGAAAGTGACAAGAATGGCCCCCTTATGTTTGAAGGTAGGTTCAAAATAATCATTTAAGTATGTATTGAATAATTTTGGTCCTTTAAGTTTGTTAAAAGTTCAAAACTTTTATTCTCCATCAAATTTTTTAACTATTTGTATTCGTTAAATTTGACAAAAATAGTGCGATTTTTTTTTTTAAAAAAAAAACTTTAAACAGCAAGAAAGTTCTATTAAATCTTTAAAATGCAATGTAAAAAACTGTAGATACCAAAAGGATAAAAATAATAGTTGCGCCTCAAAGGATTTTGAGTTTATAGGTTCAAAATTCTATAAACGCAGCTTATTATTTATACATTTTAGGTAGATTTTAAAACACAAATAAAGAATTTGAGCCGAAAATAATGATTCTGTCGAACCCGTAGATAAGCTTTAGCTCCGCCCCTATTTATAAGCTGCTCAAAGTAGATTACAGGCTGTGAGTTCGAGATTATTACGCTGGGAGAAGACATGTGCGAGTATTCTCACTACTAAAAAATTACTATTTTCCCACTGAAATTTTCCACTGAATGTCGGTGGGAAGAATCTACATAATAATGTTTTCACGCGACAAAAATAACAAGTTTTCCAATGTTTAATGAGAACCTGTTTCCCAGCATGCATTGTCCCAGTGATCTGATTCGATGAAAATGAGGTGGGAAAATCATGTTTTATTACACAAATGTTACATCCCGTATTTTTGAACGTCGGAGTAATTGTAAGTTGAGGTGGGGCCTACACGTCAAGATTTTTTTTTGGAACATGTGACAAGCTATATGAATCACATATGTAAAGTTAAACACAACTCATGAAGGACCCTTGGGCCAAATCAAAGTGGAAGCCCTCCAAACGAATATTTTTAAGAAAACGTTTTCGGGTGACCTGACTTGGAGGGGCAAAAACGGTATTATAAGTTTGGAATTTGGAAACATACCAAGGAATTGAAGTTGTAGATAAGTGAATTAGCTTTCCATCCATAGGTCGTGGGATCCAAGGTGACGTCGGTACAAGGAGATATGGACGTTTTAAGGTCGAAAGGTCAGTGGGCTAGGCCCAACTCGGGACCAACCGAGTTGGCCCAAAAAAATGAAAAGAAAAATTTAGGCCCAAAGTGAGGGGGTGGCCGGACATACCTGGTCCAAGCCCACCAAATTGATTAATTTTCCATGTGATTGAATTAGTATATAGTGGTCTAACATTATGTCGGAAAGAAGACTAGTTGTGTTATATTGTGTCCTATATTGATTGTTGTTGTTGTTGGTGTTGTTGTTGGGTTGTTGTTGATTGTTTTGGCCGAGTTAAATTCTCGGGGATGCTATATGTATAGGGGAGATGCTGCCCAAATTTCTGTAGGCAATTATGAATAAAGATTGAATACTTAAAGATTGGAAATTGAGAATTGGTAAATGTGACCAATTGCAGATTTTGGGCAAAACGGGAATCGAATTTGGAAAGGCGTAAAGAGCATACAAGGTATGTAAAGCTATCCCGATTCTTCTTTTGGCATGTCCTAGGTGTACTAGGATCGGATTTGAGCCTCGGAAAGTACTCTGTTCATCGGAATCCGCATTTGAAAATATCCCTTTATCCATTCAATGGAATTGAATCCTTTAAGGATATTTTGGTTGAAAGAATTATGCAAACTTTTACAAATTGTCTAGAAAGTTATGGAATGTCCCTAGGACCTCTATAGGTGATTCCATAGGCATAATATACGTAATTCGTGCCCTTCGCTTCGGTTGTCCCGAGGTGGACCACTATTTCCGATTTTACGCTTTTTATGTTTATAACTTAATTTCAAGCGGTTCTAAAGGAAACGCCTTAACTACTCTTCTAACTACCAATGATACTTATTCTAAATACTTTATTGAATCTCTGTAAAGGTATGACATTTTGTGTCTCATTTAGTCTCCCACTATTCCCGCTTTGCCTTTTATTGTACTATTGCCTTATTTTCGAACAATATAAAATGAAACGTTTTAACTATCCTTTTAACTACTAAGGAAAATTGTTTTAATGATTCCCTCGAGTCTGGTAAAATATTTTGGAATATGAAAGTGATCCCAGAAGGATTATTCTTCCGTAACTCATTATGACATACGACATACACTTACTATGATTCTGTCCGATTTCATTGGTTTGATTTGTCATCCGATATGCCTCATTGAGTCTCTGGAAATATATGGTATTTTTATTGCATTTAGTTTCTCACTACTCAATTCGTGGATGCCTCAATGTTTCCCACACTGAGCCCGGGCCAGGATATGTTGTCAAGCGTATTCCACTACATTGTTCGCCGTGCCTCGATGTGAGGGGGCAGGTATATATGTACATGGGTTGTGGAGTATGCTGTGCCATGTACACACATTCTGATATGATATGATCTGATATGGCCATCTGATATGATATGTTATGTTACGGGGTTATCCCCTATTCTGCTCCTTATGTGTTGTGGCACCAGCGTCAGGGGGTGGCCACGTTCTGTTTACCGAGTCCCTTGGCAGGAGTCGGATATGATATGGTATATGTTTCTGTACACACTCCTCATGTTTTGGAAAATATGCATTTGATACTTCGGATGTTACACTCACTCCTCTGTAAGTTCTGTTTCGGTTATGATCTTGTTCCGTAATGGGACCAGGTACGACACATGTTTTCAGCGAATACTATTTATGCTATATGATCAGCATTTTGCTAATCTGGATATTCCGTTCATTTTCTGTATCTTCTGCTTCAATTATGACTTTGTTTACTACGTTCCGTGCTTTACGTACTCAGTACATATTTCGTACTGACCACCTTCCTTCGGGGGCTGCGTTTTCATGCCGCGCAGGTACAGACGACAGGTTTGCTGATCCGCCCGCTTAGGACTTTATTCTGCTATTTTGGAGCGCTCCTTTATCCGGAGCCTATATTTTGGTACAGTCTTCTGCTATTGTATATATGTACGCTATTCAAGGGTACGACGGCGCCCTGTCCCGTCTTATGATTCTGTTATGTTTTGTAGAGGTCTGTAGACATACTTGTGTGGGTTCTGTATATGTTTTTGGGTTACTATGATCTGTGACGGCCTTATCGGCTTCCACGTGCTATATCTGTTCACCTGCAATATCTGGTAGCGCCAATTGACTTTTATATTGATATATTCTACAAATATGCTGGTTTGGGTTATTGGGTACGTTTGGGTGTCCAGCACGGACACTAGTCATGGCCTACGGGGTTGGGTCGTGACAAAAGTGGTATCAGAGCGGTTCGTCCTCGGAGTGTCTACAGACCGTGTCTAGTAGAGTCTTGTTTATCGGTGTGTTGTGCACCACATCTATAAACAGGAGGCTACAGGACATTTAGGGTGTTACCTTTCTTTTAATCTTAGATCGTGCGATGGAGCCAGCTGTAGGAAATGAATTCCTTTTTTTTACTAACCTCTGATTTCAGCTGGAGAACGGTATCGACGTAAGACAGTGACTGATGATATTGGAAGCTACACAGTACACAGGTAAGTAATGGTATGAAAGATGTATGCTGGGTAAGGTGTTTGAAATACGATTGAAACATGAAGCTGAAGATTGGAAAGAAAAAAAAAATATAAACAGGAAAGTGTAGTAGGTGCAGTTTGAGTTAGGCATGCGAGGTAAGCCTCGGTATCTTTATACTTTTATTTGAAATTGTTAGCCCCGCGTGGCTATGATGCGATATGATATGATATGTATATACGTATATGTGTTGGCCCTGTGAGGCATGGTTGGTATTTCCTGAGTACAGGTTTTGGGATAGTAAAAAATACAGAGGAACCTCTGCCCAAATCTTTCTAGGAATATGAAGAGGAAAATGAGATATAAATTCTTAGCATGTCTTGAGGGTCGATACCGATAGGGCAAACCCACTGTGTTGGATTAAAGTTTAAGAGATACCCTCCATGTCATTTGTAAGAAGCATTACCCTTATTTGGAGAATTTTATCTCGAGAAAGTATATATGAGTATCAAATTAGCAATTTATTTAAATGGACTAGAAATATGTTCCAACCCCCTTTTGCTTTAGCACAGCCCATGTGAAGGGCAAAATATGTGGAAGGGCAAAAATGTCCAACGATCAAGTTTCCTCTAATTGAAAGGATACAAAGTGTATGACAAGCAGTCGGGAATTGAGTAGTTCGCTCACGACTCAAATATATATAATATATATACATGGAGGTAAATATTGAAGACGATATAGTCAGAAAAAAAATAAAAGAATTCTCGCTAGGTCGGGGTGGGTCCCGCTAAGAGAACGTTCTGAGAAGCTGTCAAGACCCCGACTTGTCATAAATTACGTGACAAAAGAAGTGCGGGGCAATTGGTGTACTTATACCGGCTTTAACGTGCTTAAATGCATTAAAGTTGTAAGGTTAAGCGTGCCAGGGCCAGAGCAATTCTGGGATGGGTGACCCCCTGGGAAATGTACAAAAATTTTCTCAAGTATAGGAATAAGGGACGAATGGAAAATTTGGGATAACCTAAAGGAGATTAGGATATGCGGAGTGATTAAAAACCCTCAAGAAGTCGGGTAGACTAAGACAAGATAAGCTGGTGAGAAATGGAAATACCTAACTAACCTAAATAATAAGAACTTCCCCCTTGACAGTGGTATATGTTGTATATGTAAATGAAGAAGATAGCGCAATGCAGCTTTGGACCGAGAGTAAGTTTGAATAGGCGTTTGGGAATTGTTTTGTGAGCGAAATGGTAGTAAATGTGTATGTGTGCATATGACACCCCATTCATGACTGTACCAATCGACAGGTGGACCTCAGCAGCCAGTGTCGCGAGGTATGAAAGATATTAACTGAACAGAATTTGAGAAACAAAGCGAAAGACATGGTACAGATATTATAAGTAAATTGACACTAGTTCCGTCGCCAGCTAAGGCCGGGACGTTCCAGCACAACGATGTTCGGAAATAGAAAAAAAAAGGGCGAGTACGTAAAAAGGGGGACAGTAATAGTAACGTTTGGGAAATTTTGAAGGAAAGAAAGAGACCTCTCCGACGTATTATAATACCCCATATGGCTAGATGAACATTCGAGGACGAATGTTCTAAAGGGGGGGAGGATGTTACATCCCGTATTTTTGAACGTCGGAGTAATTGTAAGTTGAGGTGGGGCCTACACGTCAAGATTTTTTTTTGGAACATGTGACAAGCTATATGAATCACATATGTAAAGTTAAACACAACTCATGAAGGACCCTTGGGCCAAATCAAAGTGGAAGCCCTTCAAACGAATATTTTTAAGAAAACGTTTTCGGGTGACCTGACTTGGAGGGGCAAAAACGGTATTATAAGTTTGGAATTTGGAAACATACCAAGGAATTGAAGTTGTAGATAAGTGAATTAGCTTTCCATCCATAGGTCGTGGGATCCAAGGTGACGTCGGTACAAGGAGATATGGACGTTTTAAGGTCGAAAGGTCAGTGGGCTAGGCCCAACTCGGGACCAACCGAGTTGGCCCAAAAAAATGAAAAGAAAAATTTAGGCCCAAAGTGAGGGGGTGGCCGGACATACCTGGTCCAAGCCCACCAAATTGATTAATTTTCCATGTGATTGAATTAGTATATAGTGGTCTAACATTATGTCGGAAAGAAGACTAGTTGTGTTATATTGTGTCCTATATTGATTGTTGTTGTTGTTGGTGTTGTTGTTGGGTTGTTGTTGATTGTTTTGGCCGAGTTAAATTCTCGGGGATGCTATATGTATAGGGGAGATGCTGCCCAAATTTCTGTAGGCAATTATGAATAAAGATTGAATACTTAAAGATTGGAAATTGAGAATTGGTAAATGTGACCAATTGCAGATTTTGGGCAAAACGGGAATCGAATTTGGAAAGGCGTAAAGAGCATACAAGGTATGTAAAGCTATCCCGATTCTTCTTTTGGCATGTCCTAGGTGTACTAGGATCGGATTTGAGCCTCGGAAAGTACTCTGTTCATCGGAATCCGCATTTGAAAATATCCCTTTATCCATTCAATGGAATTGAATCCTTTAAGGATATTTTGGTTGAAAGAATTATGCAAACTTTTACAAATTGTCTAGAAAGTTATGGAATGTCCCTAGGACCTCTATAGGTGATTCCATAGGCATAATATACGTAATTCGTGCCCTTCGCTTCGGTTGTCCCGAGGTGGACCACTATTTCCGATTTTACGCTTTTTATGTTTATAACTTAATTTCAAGCGGTTCTAAAGGAAACGCCTTAACTACTCTTCTAACTACCAATGATACTTATTCTAAATACTTTATTGAATCTCTGTAAAGGTATGACATTTTGTGTCTCATTTAGTCTCCCACTATTCCCGCTTTGCCTTTTATTGTACTATTGCCTTATTTTCGAACAATATAAAATGAAACGTTTTAACTATCCTTTTAACTACTAAGGAAAATTGTTTTAATGATTCCCTCGAGTCTGGTAAAATATTTTGGAATATGAAAGTGATCCCAGAAGGATTATTCTTCCGTAACTCATTATGACATACGACATACACTTACTATGATTCTGTCCGATTTCATTGGTTTGATTTGTCATCCGATATGCCTCATTGAGTCTCTGGAAATATATGGTATTTTTATTGCATTTAGTTTCTCACTACTCAATTCGTGGATGCCTCAATGTTTCCCACACTGAGCCCGGGCCAGGATATGTTGTCAAGCGTATTCCACTGCATTGTTCGCCGTGCCTCGATGTGAGGGGGCAGGTATATATGTACATGGGTTGTGGAGTATGCTGTGCCATGTACACACATTCTGATATGATATGATCTGATATGGCCATCTGATATGATATGTTATGTTACGGGGTTATCCCCTATTCTGCTCCTTATGTGTTGTGGCACCAGCGTCAGGGGGTGGCCACGTTCTGTTTACCGAGTCCCTTGGCAGGGGTCGGATATGATATGGTATATGTTTCTGTACACACTCCTCATGTTTTGGAAAATATGCATTTGATACTTCGGATGTTACACTCACTCCTCTGTAAGTTCTGTTTCGGTTATGATCTTGTTCCGTAATGGGACCAGGTACGACACATGTTTTCAGCGAATACTATTTATGCTATATGATCAGCATTTTGCTAATCTGGATATTCCGTTCATTTTCTGTATCTTCTGCTTCAATTATGACTTTGTTTACTACGTTCCGTGCTTTACGTACTCAGTACATATTTCGTACTGACCACCTTCCTTCGGGGGCTGCGTTTTCATGCCGCGCAGGTACAGACGACAGGTTTGTTGATCCGCCCGCTTAGGACTTTATTCTGCTATTTTGGAGCGCTCCTTTATCCGGAGCCTATATTTTGGTACAGTCTTCTGCTATTGTATATATGTACGCTATTCAAGGGTACGACGGCGCCCTGTCCCGTCTTATGATTCTGTTATGTTTTGTAGAGGTCTGTAGACATACTTGTGTGGGTTCTGTATATGTTTTTGGGTTACTATGATCTGTGACGGCCTTATCGGCTTCCACGTGCTATATCTGTTCACCTGCAATATCTGGTAGCGCCAATTGACTTTTATATTGATATATTCTACAAATATGCTGGTTTGGGTTATTGGGTACGTTTGGGTGTCCAGCACGGACACTAGTCATGGCCTACGGGGTTGGGTCGTGACAACAAATTTCCCACTGAATGTCGGTGGGAACCTCTGTTTCTAGCAGTGTCGTGGCAGAGTGTTAAGATAAAGTGGTGATTTGTTTTGATCTCAATCAACACTATTTTACAACAACTCTCCCTAAGCTAAATTCAAGTGTTTTATATGGTCCTGCCATGCAATTAAGCAGATATATATCTGGTCTTTGTGTTGGAATATATACTATTAACCATGTGTTCGGATATAGTATTCATTATAGAACTATTATTTATTCAATTTTAATAAAGAGTTAAATAGATCATGTACTAGTATGTGTGTCATTTACTTATATAGTAGATGATTTAGTATATAGAGTTTAGCTTATACACGAAAGATTAAAGAATCGGCTCTTAAAAGTATAAAGTTATATTCACAATCTAAGATGGAAATTGGACAAAGCTATCGGTATGATTGTAGCACAAGATTAAATATAATTATCTTCATTATGAGAATGGTATAGTTCCGACTTCTTGTGCTAGTACATTTTGTATGTATTGAACGAACCAAAGTGTTTTTGTACTGAATATATAAAACAACCTCTCTAGCTCATTAAATGTACTTATACTCTTAATCTTGATATGATTATTATGATCAACGTGATTTGTTCATTATTTTGATTTATTAAAAAGTACGACTCAATTGCGGGTCTATATATTCCTGGTCAATTGGATAATGGCAAAATACATCTGAGAAATAATAATTAGTTGATAGAATTCATGTCTCGACTTTGAGATTGGTGATACCCCTTTATGGATGCTTATAAGTTTTCATGTGAAAACCCTGCCGGTGGATTTTGTATCCGTCATTAAATAAATTAAGCGGAAGTACAAAGGATTTAATTAGTTAATGAATTAAATTGTCAGTAATTTAATTGAATTGATTGGTATCTGTAATCTTAACATGAGGAGTTAAATAAGATTTAATGAAAGATTTCGAAATTGAACTGATGAGTGCAATTACAAATTTTTAGTGGAATAATTCATAATTTATTATGGTAGAATTAATTTAGACATTTCGAATTAATTTCATAATAGGAAGTCTCGTAATTAAATTATGTGGTCCTTGCTGTGCCCGAAGAATAAAGAATTAAATGGAATTCTATTTCTTGATGGAAAAGTAAGACATAGCAGGTTTTGGAAAAAAGGTGTAAACCCTAAAACCTGTAGTTATAAAATGACTCTTATTTCATAAAGATATGACGGCCATTATAAGTTTCTACACCTTTTTCATAGAAATTCGCCTACACAAATTTCGCAAATTCTGATATTATTCGGGTTACACAGTAGAAGACTGTGGAACTGAAGGATGAACGCGTGGATAGCTTTTGCTGAAGGCTATACGTGATCGCATTCACGCTTTAAGAGATAAGTATCAATTTTATGTTTGATTAAGATCTTGATTATGTGTTGTATATATTACATGCAAATTCGATCCTGATTATTTGCTTCCGCTGTTTATGCATGTATTCCATCACTTTGCATATAAGAATGGCAGCCAATTTAACATATTGAGCCGAAATTGGAAAAAGTAAAGTTGGACTAAGCACACATTCGAATTACCTAGTGAATTGATCCCACAGTGGAAGAACTTGACCCCTTTTGGCAGCCTTCCTACAGGTGAGATTATGCTGGTTGAAGCTAAAGGTAGCGATTGTTTCGTGCATACGTAGCTCCTGTGGGGTAGATTTTGAAGTTGAAATTTGAAACTTGAAACTTCAAGTTTTTGAAATTGTGATTTGTGGAATTTGAAGTTGTGTTTGGACATACATTTTACTTGAAATGTTTTTGAAGTTTTGTGAGTAGAGGCGAAATTTCTCCCAAAAACTAGTTTGAGCCGGTGTTTGGAACTTGAAAATATTTTGAAGATAAATTTTCAAAATCTGTTCAAATTTCCTGGCCAAACAGATATTTGAAAATAAATTTTTAAAATCTGATCCAAAATCTATGACCAAATGCTAACTTGGCCCGCATGTCTTATCTTCAAGTAAATCGTAAGCCATTGAGTCTTACTTTGAAATGAAATTAAGGCCTTTCCCTGTTTTTGATTTGAGATTAACTCTTTTGAGGTATTGACACTACTTTTACGGAAATGTTGCATGGGCTTAATATTCAAATTTATTGGTATATAACAGATTTAATTTTGTTTTCATATTTCTATCTTATAGACTGTTTGGCCAGCCTTTGGAAAGCCAAAAATTTTTATCTTCCAGAAAAAAGTGACTTATTTTAGGTAAGGTGTTTAACCTAGCTTTTAGGAAAAAAATAAATGCTTTTGAGGTTTGAGTGGTAGCATAAGCTATTTTTCAGAAGCTAAAAAAAAATAGCTTTCCCCGAAGCACTTTTGAAACCTTAATCAACAACAAATTACTGCTTTAATATTGACAAAAGTGCTTGTCAAATTAATTAGCCAAACACAAACGGCTACTCTATAAAAGTACTTTGTCGAAAAGCAATTCTGACCAAAGATACTTTTCAAAATGAGCAGATTTTAAAAGCTTGGCCAAATAAGCTATTAGTTTGCTTTGTAAACTGTTTTTGCATTTTGTATTAGACTAAATATAACAAGCTTAGCATATATCTTAGCAGGGATGACTAGTATTTTGACAAAAATTCTTAGAGCACAAGCTCATCAAGCTTGCAGCATACACAGCAGATGAATGAACTAGTTATATTTATCAATGTCCCTGCTACCTTCTACACTTGGATGACAAATGCTTACAGGTACACAACCATCAAAAGTAATAATTCCTATCGATAAAAAACCTATAGAATTTAGAATTTGCTTTCAGGTACACGATCAACAAGCTTATAAATTTGAAGAGAAATTAAGGCCTTTTAACTTTTTTTGATTTGAGATAACTCCTCTGAGGTATTTACGTTTACTTAATAAAAAACAAAAGCAATATAACTCCTTTAAGGTATTGGCATTACTAATTTTACAGGCCTCCGTGTTTCGTGTGCTTAATTTCAAAGTTATATGTCTTTAAAAGCCTAATTGATTTGAGTTTCTTTTCCACTAAAGTTTACTCGACTTAAAGCATGCATGTTCACGTTATCTATATGCTGCAGACTCTGAAATGTGTAATTGCTCAGCTGGAATAGTCTATTTGGAACTTTAGTTTGAGAAATAGGGTTGAAAATTTTGCTTTTTTAATCTTTCATTTAATAATAACAAGAAGATGAAGAAAGAATCTTTGTTTTTTTTTTGTGATTTAAATCCCAAATTAAGTCAGTGACACTCTATTTTTTCTGTGAATTAAATCCCAAAATTAAGTCAGTGACACTCCAAGGCTTGTAAACATACAATAAGGTAATTAAGATGGACACATTCACTCTCCACATTTTTTTTACCAAGATCATTCAAAAAGAAACTTCTTTCAATCATTTGGAAGAAAAACCTTTTCAAAAGAAGGCAGAGGCGGAACTAGAATTTCAACTTTATGGGTTCTGAATTGTAGAATGATGACTTCAAGTGATAATAAACTAAATCTAATACTATTATATTTGCACATAGTTAATGAATTTCTTAATACAAATACACTGTTTGAGCAAAAACTACTGGGTTCGGCCGAACCCCTATCCGGGCAACCACATAAGTACGCAAAGCAATAAAATCATACATACTAATGCAGACAAAGCCAACCCAATTGGTAAAATGGTAGGGTTTGAAACTACTTTGGATATCTCTCCAGAACTAGCCACCAATTGGTGTATCACACCATTATCAATAAGCTCGACGGATAATATCTCAATGGGGAATCTACAAGTTGCTGTAGAAGGATCATTTGTGGTAATATAACCATAGCCATTGAAATCACAATAGTTGATCTTTTGACCATTCATCTGGAAATACATATTGAACGCGAACGATGCGTTCCAAGTGAAGTTAAGGTTATCGCATGTAGCTCCAGGTGACAATAAGGTGCAATCAGATTTGCTGCACGCGTAATTAACGTGTTCCATCACTTTCTCCTTGCTACCATTAAAGATATTCTCGTTATACATACACCATCTATTTGGCATTTTCACTGTCCCTTTAGCCGTAGTTGGTTCACTGTTGTGATCTTGCATGGAGAAATCGATCTTGTATTTAGGTGATCCGTCGTGTCTATAAATACCCCAATGGCGTTGATATTCGCCCCATTCTGTTATAATCTTGTTCTCATCGGATAACCCTGTGATGTATACGTCCATTGTCTTGTTTGGATGTAAAGGGGTACCTTCGTTTCTTTTAAGATATCGAAGTAGGCCACGATGAAATCTTTCTGCATTTTTTGGATTTGCATTTGGGTAACCGTCCGTTGGCCAGCCAATTTGTCCTATGATAATTTGCATATCCGGATACCCTGCTTTTGTTAGTGCTGAAACCAAGGTATCATATGTAAGAGTGAAAATATTTTTGTAAATATGTGGGCCGTCTTTGATAGTGTAATTAGAGCGTTCGTCAAAAAATGCAAAATCAAGCGGCATTTGCTTAGAGCCGACTAAGTAAATTGGGAAGATGTTGATGACCAAAGGGGCCTTTGTTTCTTTGAGGAATTTTAAGAGATTAATCATTAATTCCTTTATATCTTCTCTAAAATCACCTTTTGATGGTTTTGTCACATTTGTCAATATGTCAGTGAAGTGTGCTGTTGTAGTTTTGATATGGGTGAGATTGTGACGATCGAGGGATTTTCGAGCTTCTCCCATAAAGTATAGGACATCACCAAAGGTTCGTTGCTTGTATTTTCTGCTGAATGGTTCATTTCCTACGTAAAGATACCTGAAAAAAATATAGAAAAAGTTCATAAATAATAGCCGGGAGATGCATAATATATGTATACATATTATGTATATTGGCTAGAGGCTGAACGTATGGCTGACGGCCAACTGTGCAACTTCCCAAAAATATACATATGGAGAACCAAGAAGATTATTGATGCAGAACCTTGTGCCATTTTCAAATGTACTGTTTTTTTTTTTTTTTTTTTTTTTTAATATGAAATGATTCAAGGTCTTCTATCCATACAGAAGAGCGAGTTACTTCATCAATTTATTGCAAAAGTTATAGACATTCATGTCAATGTATTGGCACTCTTTTCAAATTTATAGGCAGTCTTGCAAACTTATAGGCAAATCTACGTTTTGAAGTTTATGCGTTTAAACAAAGACCTGAAGTTAATATACAATAGTAATTGGATTAGGATTTTGACAAAAGCTAATGGGTTCTCGTGAACTCGTTGATTTTGGTACTCTAGATCCAATACTGCTGCCTTTCATTTTATATATGGGGAATTAAGTTAGAGATATTGATCTGACTATTATGTTACATTAGTGATGATGAATTTCTTTTAAGGTAATTGTTGAAAAGTTAATTTGACAAAGAAAACATCAAATCAAAGTCTAGGAGTTGAATAGTTTAATGTTTCTAGGATCTTGAAGCTGTATTAAAAATGACAGAATGTCAAGAGTATCATAAATCGAAACGGAGGGAGTAACTGTTTTATTTTCGTAAACGAACGGACTTCACTTATGTATCATTTTCCATGGAAAAATAAAATAAAATTGAACATAAGAAAGGATCAACATTAGAAAAACGAAGTACCTGATATCAACTCCATGATCAACATGTCTTTTGACGTATTTTTCGATCCAATCGTGAATATCCTTGGAGTTATTCATCCATCGTAGTTGGTTTTCTTGAAACGCAACTGAGACACCAATACTGCTGTTAGCGAAGGCCGGAAGAACGTATTGACTAGGGCTAAATAATTTCAATTCAGGTATCCCATTTTGTAAAAGCAAATCTACCACCATTGACGGTACCAATTTTTGTGTAGCCATTCTACCCCAGTTAAGGCCAACAAAGCTATCAACACAAACATAATTGAATGAGAATAATGTTCCCAAACTATACCAAAAAAATAATAACATTTTGTTTCTATTCATGATGATTCTTGGAGCAAAAAAATTGTTCTTAATTCTTGTTTTTTTTTTTTCTCTCCTGGTGTAATGGTTTTGAGTAATGGGGTTTTTGTCCTGATTTATAAATGATAAATGCATTTGAAGTTTTACATATTTAGAATTTACGATTTGGGAATTGTGAATTATTGTTGCATGTTAAGAGAATGAAATGAGAGGTGGATGAGAATTTGAGAGAAAAAAGGCGAGGGATTCGGATTTGCATAGGATTTTAAGATGGTAGATTCCTTAATTGGTATATTTTCTTATTGTTAAACTGCAGCCAATTCTGTGTTGTTTTTTATTGCTTTTGCTGTCAAATCGCCCGTTATTACCCTACAAACATGATTATCATATACCCATAGAGAAGCACATTACAATACTTAAGAAATTAGGTATAAAAAATCTAGTAAATAATAGAAACGGAAGGCTCAAATATTTCATCGAACTATCGGAAATGACTCATTTATGCCACTCGTCAATAGTTTGGCTCATTTATGTCATCGCCGTTACCAAAATGGCTCATCAATGTCATTTTCATTAACTCCGATTTTACAATACTAGATATGACGCGTGACTTCCAATTAGAGGTTCATGTTGTTTAATTAAACCAGCACAAATAAAATCCTGTTACAGTTGTTCTCTAAAAGCCTACATATATTTTTTTTTTCTCTAAAAGCCGAAAGGTCAGCTACGGTTGTTCTTTTCACTTTGCTTTTCTGAAATGAGTGACCATGTAAGAATATTGAACAGAGGAAAACAGATTCAAGTGTGAAACTGTCAATTCTTATACTAGAAACCTTATTCATTTCGAACAACACACATAAGACAGAATAAATATTAATTACAGTACATCAATAGTTATGGTTTACAAAATACTTAATTACAAATGGGCGAGACATACATTAAACATGGTTATTTCTAAAACAAAAATTTAACAACAGATAAGAACATAAAAGAAAGATTTTAATTTTCAAAATCTAAATGAAAAGGTTCTGCATTTGGAATAGATAGCGCTTGATTGTCCCTCAAAATAAGCTTCAATACCCTGCATATATGCAAGATAAAAAAAGAAGTCATTCATCATATTAATTACAAGGAGGGTAAAATGTATTACTCGCTCTGTTTCAATTTGTTTGTCATACTTTTCTTTTTAGTCCGTTTAAAAAAATGTCTCTTTTCTTTTTTGGCAACTCTTTAGTTCCAACTTTTCATGTGACATGTTTAAGACCACAAGATTAAAAGACGTTTTTATACATTCTACATATCTTTAATTTAAGACCACAAGATTAAAAAATCTTCTTTACCTTAAGAAACTCCGTGTCAAGACAAAATCAGACAAACGAATTGAAATGGAGGGAGTAACAAAGATGAGGTAATAAATAATGTGAAGAATCGAAGAAGAATTTTTTAAAGAGATGTAAAACTTACTGTGACTGCTGTGGATGTAGAACTTAAGGGAATTATTTCCAATGTCCTCTTGTTCTTGTTCAATCTCTCTTGTAGAATACTCAGCTCTGCTACAATTATGTAACTCAATTGACTCCAAAGTACAAATTTTCCCAAAATCCCTCGGAATTTCTTCCAGGAATCCACATTTCTTTAGAACAAGGCGTTTTAGATTCGGGAAGCTTTCACTTGCTAGCTTTCCAACGCACAAGATATATATCGCTTAACAACAGCAACTTCCTTCAGGCTTTGGAACTTGTCGTCATCACTCAATCTCCATGACAAGAGTTGATATGTCTTCCCAAGGAAACTGAAACAAGCCAGTTAAAGTCAACCTCTTAAGTGATGTCGGGAAAACAGAACTCTTGAGAGAGTTTGGCCAATAACATTTCTTTTCTAAACACTTCAATGATTCGAGTTTTGTCAGGCTAGACATATCCAAGAGGCCATTGCGCAAATGGTCCGCTCGTACAAGATTTACATGAACGATCAATCTCTTTAGATTGGGAATGCCAGAAAGGACTTCATTTGTATAACTGCTGGAACAGAGAGCAGAAATTTCCCCTAGATTTGGCAATTTCTCTGTCACAAGATGCTTACTTTCTCTTCTAGGACTGGGTAGATAACCGTGTCCCCCCAGATCTATATGCCTCAAGTTCTTCATCGTCCATATATTCCCTGGTAAAGTTATTTGTGAAAGCTTCCCAAATATTAGAGTTTGCAAATTCTGAAGCTCTGAGATTGACTTGGGAATACGGCCGCGAAATTGAAATTGGAGATATCTTAAACGAAATAATTTTGTAATAATGGGTGGAAATGGTTCGAAAGCTATTTTTTTTATAGAAGATGGCCAATACCCTGAGGAGGTTGAAACGGGAGAAAAATTCATGTATTATAGGATAACGGTAGATAGGCAATATTCCGAGAAGCTTAACACGGATTGAAAAAGGTAAGTATAATCCAGAAAATAAGTACATGGATCTGGCTATTGGGGGAAAAAACTTGCACCGATCATCATTTGGATACCATCTTAAACCTTGGAAACTGATTTCGATGTCCGGGAAACTGTATTGGAAACTGAAGCGACGGACATTATGCTTTTGTGCTGGGTCAGCTCTCTGAACGTGCACAAACTTTGTCATTTCAGCTTCTTTCAAACAGAACTCACGCAGTAGATCATGCATTGCACATGCTTTTACCTCACCATTGAACCTCCTTTTTCTAACCATTATCAAGTTTCTGCTAATAAGATCCTCCAAATAATCTACTGCCATTTCCTCCAAGGTTTTTCCACATCCAGACGCCCTTACAAAACCTTCCGCGATCCATAATTGGATTAATGTCCGAGTCTCAATCAGAAAATCCTCTGGGAAACTACCCACAGAAAGAAAACAAGGTTTGAGATGATTAGGCAAGTGGTGGTAACTCAAACCGAGCACTCCTAAGCATTTATCTGGATGACTTGAAACGATTTCACCTAAAATTCCGGCAGCATCCTTCCAACTTCCTAATGTCCTGGCCACTTTAGAGAGATGTCCCGCAATCACTGAGATTGTTAAGGGTAGTCCTTGACATTTTTCTGCTATTTTCTTTCCAATTTCTTCTAACTCAGGTGGATGATTGTGTTCTAGTCCAAACACCTTATCACGAAGTAACTTCCAACTGCTATCTAAACCCAAGAGTTTCATCTTATGAGGGCTACTAGGATTTGCATACATCGCTACCTCAGTTTCCCTAGTAGTCATTAAGATTCGACTCCTATTGTTGTACTCGGGAAATATTCCTCTTATGCAATCCCAAACATCCGTACTCCAAATATCATCAACAACAACAAGATATCTTCGGCCCTTTAGTTTTTTCTGCACCAGGTCAGCTAACTCACTGACATCCTTCTTATTGTAATCTTCTTCGCTCACAATATTTGTTTGCTTTGAAATGCAACGTAAAGCTTCTAACAACACATCCCTACTTCGAAAATCTTGAGATATTGTAACCCAAGCAAGAATATCAAAATGATACCTGATTGGGAGATGGTCATAAGCTTTTCTAGCGAGTGTTGTTTTGCCAATGCCACCCATGCCTGAGATTGTGACAATGTCTAGATCCGACTGTGGTCCTCTCAATCTTTCCACTATGATCTCCAAGTCATCATCAAGTCCCTGCACGATTACATCTTCCAAATTTGGCAGCATTGGATTACTTCTAAAAGAAGTGCCAATCAACGATTCCCGAGATAATTCAACAATTTGATCATCATCAGCATCATGAGTACTTGTACTTAGATCAGAAACAATCTCCATTACTTCTTTCTTTGTTATATCGATGTTTTCAACAACTGTTAGCAATTTCTTGTGTAAAAATTTACGTGCTCTTCCAAACTTCCAACTTGCACCTTTCATCGTTTGACCAATCTCCAGCTCAACAACATCTTCTGCATCATTAGTAGCTACTCTTATCTTTTCCTCCAAAGATCTGATCTTTTCAGAGTCAAACATAGTCTTATGGCTAGCTTGTTCGAGAACATTATGAAAATATTCAGCAGTAGCATGAAGAGATTCGAGCGCTTCAGCAGTGTAACCATGAATGAGTTCTGGGTTTCGTTGCTCAAGGGTATGAAGAAGAGAAATTACAGCACTATAAGCTGCCATCAAGTATTCAAAAATGTGAATAATGAAAGGTCTGAAGATGAACAAGAAAGAGATATTAAGAATTGGAATATTGCTGGATAGGATATGTTTTGTAGAGAGGAAGGAACAAAAGATATTTTGAATGTGTGGAGAGGAACAAAAGATATTTTGAATATATTAAATAGGCCAAATACTCTTTTTGTTTAACAGATTAACTAACACTTTTTTGGATGGTTGTTATATATTGTTTTATAATGTATATATTCTAATGTGTTGCATTGTGTCGTATTGTATTGTTTTGAATAATACATGTTTGGATAGATTGTATCGTTTTCCATCGTTACATAATCTCACACATTAGCGACTTGAAGGGTAAATTTACACACACAAAAAAAAGTAGGGTACGGAATAGAGCTACCATAAAACGGTAAGTTAAATGATAAAATAAAATTATTAGATAATAAAAGTGTGAAAAAAAGATAGGGTAACGACGCGATAACACCAAATCGGTCATTACATAAAATGAGAATTTTCGTCGTTAGGTAACGATGAATTTAACGATATGTTACATGAAAATTTAAGTAACAATCGAAACAAACATTGTATTTAAATTATAAACACAATACAATACAATAGGTAACAACCATCCAAACAAGCTGTAACGTGGACTGCATTATGTGTGTAAATTTTTAATTCCACAACTTGTCGTAGAACACCCTTTAATTAATTTCTAAGACCGTGTTGGTGTTTATCAAAATTGTTTGACTTATAGGAAAAAGAAAAAAAAAAACTAAGTCATTGCCAGTTGGGTGCGTGGAATCAGATCTTTCAGGTTATGTTGAAGAGTAGGGTACTAATACTCCATCTATTTTCATTTGCTTAAAGATTTTTTAAACTATTTTATTTGCTATCATTGATTCATTGGAGTAAACAAGCATATTTACAGTTGACAATTAATGTAGATGATATATTGCGGCTACTGGAAAATTGGGTGAGCAATATATAAGTGACAATATTCCTTCTTCTCTTTGCTTTTACCTTTTTCTTTTTCTTTTGCCCACTTGCTCAGTTTTGTAATGTTTCTACTTGATAATAATTAATAAAAGGGAAAAGGGTCAAATATACCCCTCTACTTTAGTTTAATGGTTAAATATATCATCCGTTAGTCAAAATAGATAAGTATACCCCTGCTGTTAGTCAAAGTAGATAAATATACCTCTTCTGTTAAGAAAGTAAATAAATATACCCCTTGACAAAATCCCCCATTTCACCATTAATTATCCGATTTAACTTAAAAAAAACCCATGGCCGAGACCCCCTCCCCCCTCCCCCCAACAAATTAAACTCTTTCCACCCAAATATACCCACCACCACTACAACCGACCCAACAGAACAACCACCACCACTTCCACCACCACTACCACCACTGTTTGGCACTCCCCCTTCCCCCTTACCCCCTAAACAGTTCCGGCAACAATGGTAAGTTTCTCTACCGCTATTTTTCCTTAATTCTCTTTTTTTTATCCACCTTGGACCTTAGTTATTGAAAAGTTAAAGAAAAAATGAAAAGAAGTCCTGACGTTTTTCCTGGAAACAGAGTACAAAATAAAAAAAAAAGAAATAAAAATATTAAAGAAAAAACAGAAAAAGGTAAAAGAAAGAGAAAGGAGAATATTACAGAAGAATTTCATGTAATTCGATTTCGCCAATTTGGGGTTGATAGATTCATTCTTCTTTACTGTAACTGGTTTTCTATACATTCTTTTTAGATTTTAAAGGAGAATAACTCTATTGAATGTATTTTACATTCAACTCTCAAACAAAAGGAAAACGGTTAGGTACAACTCTGGTTTACATTTCCCGGATTGTTGCCGGAACTGTTTTGGGGGTAAGGGGGAAGGGGGAGTGCTAAACAATGGTGGCGGTGGTGGTGGAAGTGGTGGTGGTGGTTGTGTTGGGTCGGTTGTAGCGGTGGTGGGTATATTTGGGTGGAAAGAATTTAATTTGCAGGTCGGGGCGGGTCGGGCATGGGCTTTTTAAAGTTAAATTGGGTAATTAATGGTCGAATTGGAGATTTTGTCAACTGAGGGGTATATTTGTTTACTTTCTTAACGGAAGGGGTATATTTATCTACTTTGACTAACGAAAGGGGTATATTTATCTACTTTGATTAATAAAGAGTACATTTAACCATTAAACTAAAGTAGAGGGGTATATTGGACCCTTTTCCCTTAATAAAATGCATAGTTACCAAAAATATATATGAGGTGGAAAAGTGAAGCAGTTCTTTATTGTAACCTTAAGCGGCAGACCTATTGTATTTTGGTTTGAATTGTGTTTTCCTATTATGTTAAGGTTTTGGTTAGTTATAGTAGTCCTATATATACATAATAACTTGCTCCTCATTATGACAAATATATTGGGGATTGGAACATATCGAGGGAACCCCTAATATTTTCAACAATTCCTTCAAATTATTGAAATCAAGGTACGCAACATTATACATAACAAAATATCAATTATTTCAGTCAAAACAATCATACCTAAAGATCTGATCGCTTATATCATTAGCTGATATATATATATATATATATAGTATATTCATAATTAGCAAGATGATCATCCCAGTTCGTTGCTTCACTTGTGGGAAGGTAATCGGAAACAAATGGGACGGATATCTTGCACTTCTCATAGCAGGCTACGAAGAAAAACAAGCACTTGATGAATTGGGTTTGGTTCGATATTGCTGTCGAAGAATGTTGATGACACATGTTGACCTCATCGAGAAGCTTCTCAACTATAACACATTGGAGAAATCCAACGACAATTGATGGGGCGACTCAGTAAAGCTGATGGTGCAAACTAATTTTTATTAGAAGACCGTATGCAATTTTATAAATTAATTCTTTCGTTACGAATTTACTCTTGTAGATAAAATAGATTTTTTTTTTACCGTGCTGGTAGGACTCGGTGGTTATTGTAGGGCTAGGGAGCAGGGTAGAGCCAATCTATAAAGTTAATTGAAGTAAAAAATATGGGATTATACAACGTCTTTTAATGTTCACCCTTTGTCACTCAACTGAAAGGAGATCGACCAATCATGAAATCAGCAATGGATGTAATCTTAGGACTAGGGGAAAAAACAAGATTATGCAGATATTAAATTAAGAACCTACAATTTTTATGGAATTATTTAATTAACGAAGAATATAAATTATAAATTCTTCTGTAATTAATTGAACTTCTAAAAAGTTTATAACTTTTAGGAGTTTACCGCATATAAATCAAGCACAGACGCAAAAAAACAAGCGAATTTTTTTATGCAGTGTCTTTTAGCCCACCATTAACAAATATTTCATTCATGACGTACTACACAAATTATTGGTTCAGTCTACAGTCAACGGACCTTTATTCTACTATAGTACTACTTCCCTTATTCTATTTACCTTGTGTCCCAAGACATTTATTCATTTGTCTTCTTTGTTAAATTTTTATTGCGGGAATGGAAAACTTGTTTTTCTCCCTTAATAGGCTTAGCAAATGCAAAGTCAGATCTTTTTGGTATGAAGCGTTTTTCTCTCTTTTAAGAGGCTTATTATATAAGAAATCATATCAATATTTTTGGTATGAAGCGTTTTTCTCTCTTTTAAGAGGCTTATTATATAAGAAGTCATATCAATATTTTTTGGTATGAAGCGTTTTTCTCCTTTAATAGGCTTATCAAATATGAGATTGGATCTTTTTGGTATGAATATTTTTTCGAAATTAAATTGAATTAGTTAAAATGAACTATGAATACCAAATAATCAATTGAAAAGTATTTTTAAATATTTTAAGGGATACATTAACTATGGGAAAATTCCGTCTAACTAGTTAATCTCCACGTGTTTTGGTCAAACACATAGTACTCCACCAATAAAATCAAAGGCAAAAAGCAATACGCAAACACCATGAAAACTACACTTAGTACTGCACCAATAACGTCTTCTTCTACTTGCCCCGTGAGCATCTATAAAGGGAACAATGATTTCAAGTTTTCAATCATATCAGATAGCGAAATAAGAGAAGACTAAAAAAGAATGGCGGAATTGTTCATTAAGCAAGCACAACAGTATTCAGAGGGTAGGCCAAGTTACCCTGAAGAATTGTTCAATTTCATAGCTTCAAAAACACCTTGTCATGATCTTGTTTGGGATGTTGGCACTGGTAGCGGCCAGGCTGCTAAATCTGTAAGTCTCTCTTTCTCCTCTCGCGCCTTGATCCCCTTGACTTCTTCATGTGGCGCAGTATGTTCAAGATTTAATTATATGTATGAAAACTAGTATTTGACCTATCTATCTATCTATCTATCTATATATATATATATATATATATATATATATATATATATATATATATAATGGCGGAGCGTTTATTTCCATTAAAAAATTACACGGTAGAGATAAGTAAAAAGAAATTCGTCAATGTATATATGCATTATGCTACATGTTGAATTCCTTTGACTTGTTTATGTGTTTACTTTTTTATATTTCGACGCCTCCTTAGTGAAAATCCTGGTTCTGCTACTATATATATATGCAATATAATTTTCAGGCAAAGGGTGTTAAACAGACCACCTTCGATGTTTGTAGCTTCACCTCTACTTATGTAAGAGAATTGACCAAAAAAAGTAGACTTTTGTCTAGAATCATATGATATATAGCAGCATAGCAAAGAGTAGAGACCTATTTTTCTAGAGAATGGCACAATGTTTTCTCTTTTTCCAATCAATTAGTCCATAAGGGAAAACAAGAAATCTTGCATTTTTAATCTTGCACTAGCAGCTCTTTTACATATCTAGAGTTATAGGCTCATAATATACTACAATAAGAAGAGAACTTGTTAATCTCAGTATCCATGGCAACTGATTTCCCCTGTTCTGATACCCTCTGCTATGTTAAGAGATGCAAATACATTACCAAGAATTGCACACTTGGTTCAACTTTTTCTCATTTGCTAATCTAAATTCTGTTCTGTTCGGAAATGGTTAAACGTCATAATATTTACTCCGTCTATTCCTTTTTATGTGGCATTATTTCCTCATCAGTTAGTTCTAAATTAGAACGTCACCTTTCTATGTTGGGAAATACTTAACTTTATATTTTTCATTTTACGCACACTTCATGGCATTATAGCGGCAGAAATGGTATGGCCGGCTTAACACCAAAAGTTCCAACAAGTCTTTCTTGCTTCTTTAATTTTCATGACGAGTCAAACTCCGCTACATAAATTAGAACAAAGGGATTACTTAAGAATGAGTTCAATAACATTCATCCCTAGTGTTCCACCATGCTTTTCTTTTTTCTCATAAACTGTTTTTTGTCCTAAATTGCTCCAAAACTATTGTTGTCCTCAGTTAGCTAAGCTCTACAAGAATGTAGTAGCCACAGACACAAGTCCAAAGCAGCTTGAATTTGCAGCAAATGTTCCGAATGTTCGATACATATGTACCACTTCCAAGATGTCAATATCCGAAATCAAAACCAAAATAGGAGCAGAGTCAAGTGTAGATTTGGTAACAATTGCACAAGCAATGCATTGGTTTGATCTCCCAACTTTTTATCAACAAGTCAAATGGATACTCAAGAAAGCAAATGGAGTAATAGCAGCATGGTGTTACACAGTGCCAGAAGTAAACAGCTCAGTGGATGCAATTTTTGATAAATTTTACACTATTGATGCTGGACCTTATTGGGAATCGCCAAGAAAATTGGTGGATGAAAAGTACAAAACTATTGATTTCCCATTTGAGGCTGTAGATGGTTGTGATCATAATGGACCATTTGAGTTCAAGATTGAGAAAGTGATGGACTTGGATTCTTACTTCACATACTTGAGGTCATGGTCAGCTTATCAAATTGCAAAAGAAAAGGGTGTTGAGCTGTTGACTGATGATGTTGTTGACAAATTCACAAGTGCTTGGAATGAAGATGGCGAAAGCCAGAAAACTGTGATTTTCCCAATTTACTTGAGGATTGGCAAAGTTGGAAATTTGTATTGAAAATGAAATCAGTACTTCAGTTATATCTACAATTTGATCATCCATTTTGTATTTTCTGCTGGTTGTTATCTTTTAATAAGGCATTTAATAAGTACTACTATTCCCCTTGCATCCATCATTAAACTACAATATTATCTTGGCTCAGGATATGGATGATGCAGTTGCAGCAAAATTGCTAATCCAACAAACTTTTCTATATTATCTTAGCTCAAGAGATGGATGATTTAGTAATAGCCGGCAAGAGTGGTCAATTGAACATCCTTTTCTGAAAATTCATATTGTATATGTTGGATCAAATATTAGTACTTGTTATACATATATATTAAATTTGAACATTTGAATCTTTTTTCTCATCATATATCTCGATGTCCTCTTACCTTAGATGAATTTAAAAGGGTAATGCTTGGTCAGTGAAAGTTCATGGCCCCAACTTATTTAGGATTGAAGCGTATTGTATAAATATTATTCGCATTATGCATACCTCTATATAGGGGTGTACATGGACCAGGCTGGTTCGGATTTTTCAAACACCAAACCAAACCAATTGTGTCGGGTTTTAAAATTTATACACCAAACCAAACCAATAAAATTCGGGTTTTTCAACCTCGGGTTTTCTCGGATTGTTCAGTTTTCTCAGATTTTTCAGGTTTTTTTTCGAAATAGTCTTGATACAAAACATATAACTTTTACTTTAAATATTTCTCTAGTCTTAGTAAGATACAATTATATAATTAAGGTGTTTCTTAAGAAAATAACACAAAATGTGAGAAGAGTAATGACATTGTATTAAAATATTCAACAAAAGCTAATATAATCGGTTAAAATGAATATTGCTAATTAACAAGCCATAAAAGAAAATGATCATAATCTAAAAATACCAAAAGAAAAGAACTCAAAGCTCCTTAATACAAGATACACTTCCTTTAATGAGGCAAAAAAAAATTCGACTTTAGACAAATTATCACTAGAAGCAGCTAAAAAAAGGTGATTTAAGAAAGAAAAGAACTCAAAGCTCCTAAATATAAGATATACTTTCTTTAATGAGGGGCAAAAAATTGAAACTTTAGACAATTTTTCACTACAAGAAACTTAAAAAAAGGTGATTTAAGTAAACTATACTCCACTAACCTTATTGGTAAGGTCAGTCCTATGCATGGCTGAGATTCTTAGGCGGTCAACATCAGGTCTTTGACCATATTTATCTCTGAATTCTTGAAGTGTCACGTCAATTTCAGAATTGGGTATTGCAAAACCACGATCTTTAAGCATTTCAAGAATTGTTTTACGTGCAACAAAGTAACGCTGACTCTCAACAGTACCATCATCAACAAAACTGATTAAACATGTGCCTAAATTGTCCCCATCAACTTCCATACCTGACCCATTAAGGTCCATTGTATAAAATTTGTGCTATTTTTGTTAAGCTAATTTGGAATTGAGAAGTGTAGGTTTTGCTGACACTGAGGAAAACAATGTTGTTTTGCGTGTGTGCTTTTTAGTTGAAAGTTGTTAAAATTACTAAAAGAGGGTTTGCACGTTTTGAAACGAATAAATAGGGAGTGACGTTTCTCTTTATTACGAGTTGCGACTATGGGTGATTGGCTCATTTAATATGTGACCTGTCTATGTAATCTTCTAGTTCATATTATCAAAATCTCCTTACAAGTTCAGTTACTATTTAAAGTTTAAAAGGTTATTAATTTATTTTATTATCTAAAAGAAATGGAACTTTTTTCAAAATTATTTAGAAATTGACCATTCTTTAAGTGTAGCTTTTTTATTGGAACAAAAAAGAAGTAGCTTTTTAGAAGGAAAAAACAATTTTATGAGTGTTAATAGTGTTTAAGTTGTGAATACTATGATTGCGATACTTATCACTCACATCCATAGCCACAATTGTTCTAGATTTTTGTCCTAGTACATAAGTTATTTTATAAAGGTATTTATCTTTCATCACTTGGATAATTAATGAGATTTTTTTATATTTTTTCTAATAAAAGAGAAAAATTATGAATCGACGATATGAAAAATAAAAAAACAAAAATGGATTAGCATACTACAAGACATAGATATAACTAAGGTATTATAGACCGGGCTTGGCAATTTTGACTATAATAAATATGTTCATATGCTTCCATGTTCGTGCACATTTAAGCAAGCTGAAGAGGTTCTAATTAGCATTTCTTTCCAGAAATTAATTTATCAAAATTGCTGCAATTTTCCTTTGATATAACAAGGTATAAATATTAAACAGCGTAATAGAAATCCACCTTGCCATTCAGAAGAAAATATCATGTTATAAATGAATTTAAAAGTTAAAAAAGAAGCCAAACAAAATACAAAATATATAGGGATCAACAATAGTTTGATTTTATTAGAATTTATTCTATATTTTACTAGTAGTATTTTGTATTACCCATTCTCAATGAGATTCTTGGTTCTCCTCATTGTTTTCTCCTCAGCTTGTTTGGATGGTTGTTATCTATTGTATCTGTATTGTATTGTTATTTTAATTATAAGGCTTATTTTGATTGTTATTTTATTAAATTAGCTTAATATGTAATAATAAAAAGTGTTTTTTTTATGTAAGATCTATTTGTTGTGACTTGTTGCTCTATCTTTTTCTCATCTTTCTGCATTTACTCTATTTGTTATAATAATTTTTCCCCATTCATAATTTTCTTTGTAATATTGTAAATGTTTTCTTCTTCATATTATTGAAGCGTGTTATATTAGAACTACAAAACACACAAAATCTATCTAAATATTATATTCGTCAAAACAAATAAAATATAATATAATACAATAAGATAAAATACATTATCAAACACATGTAACTACCCTCCAACAAGCTGGGCGTGCCGGCATGGCCTGGCGAGGACAAGTGTGTGATCCATTCTTTTTTCATGCTTCAGCTATATTTTTTTTTTTTTGTGTGATTATAACTTCTGGCCATGAATTAACCCGCAAGAGTGGCTCAATTAGTTGAGTTTAGAAATTTTATAATGGAGGTCTTAGGTTCAAAATTTTCTACCTACAACAGTAGTGGAATTTGCTTTCTAAATCGAGCTTGTGGCACGGGATTTGCCTAGCACTGGTTATTTCTCCTGTGTGATTTGCGATCTATTACACAGGAGTTGGATTTACCCGTGGGCACTCGAAAAGTAGCCGCTGGGTCCATGTCAAAAAAAAAAAAAAAAAAACTTCTGGCCATAGATTAATTGCAGAAGATGACGCATTTTATCTAGTAGGGACTAAACAAAGAACATCAATGTGTTGTTTTGCTTAAAGCCACAAACAACTTTTCTACTACTGCATTTGCATATTTCATGGGGTTGCAAGATATAAAAAAGAAGACTTGATTTTTAATTAAACAATTTCAAGACTCAGCCATGCAAGCTATCAAAGCTTCTTCCTTTTCACCATTTCACCTCAACTTGAACTCAACCACTTCATTTCCCAAAACCATATGTGAAAAACCCAACTTGTATATTCATCCAAATAATGAAAACCCCATTTCTTGTTTTCCTTCAATTCAGTCCCAAAATGCAAAATTCAAGCTTTTCACTGCCATTTCCTCAAGTGTGGCAACTGAATCAAGAACCCCATTTGATGAAGATACTGAAAATGAAAACCAAGAAGAGAAATTTGATTGGTATGCTCAGTGGTATCCAATAATGCCAATTTGTGATCTTGATAAGAGAAGGCCACATGGGAAGAAAGTTATGGGGATTGATGTGGTTGTGTGGTGCGATAAAAATGAGAAAGAATGGAAAGTGATGGATGATTCTTGTCCTCATAGATTGGCTCCACTTTCTGAAGGAAGAATTGATCAATGGGGAAGATTACAGTGTGTGTATCATGGCTGGTGTTTTAATGGCTCTGGTGATTGCAAGTTTATTCCTCAAGCTCCTAGGGATGGGCCTCCGGTAATTAGTCTAATAAAACAGTGATTAGTCCCTTTAATTAACACAGTTATCCTTTCATATCTTGTAAAGTTTGCTTGTTTATTTGTCCTCTGTTATGTCCTTTATAGACTGTCTTCAAGTGGTAATGATCATATCACATTAGAGGCGGAGCTAGAACTTTGAGTTTATGAGTTCTATATTCTAGATAATGCAGCTTACGGGGTTCTTGATAAATTATTTATACATATTAAGTGGATTTTTAAAGGCTCAGCTCAACCCATAGGCGAACTAGGTCGGCCCCTGATAACATGTCACTTGAAGTTTTTGCAAAACAAAGCATTTTGGTGTTGATTAAGTTGGCTAGATAGAGAGGAGGTTAATAGTGATCCTAATGTTGCTCGTCGACAACTTTTGCGCAGGTAACAAGATATTGACGTTTTAATTCTATAATAGTCAATCTCGTTACCCAGATTGTGGTATTTATGCTTGAGGGAACATGTACACATACCTTCATATTATGGCACGAGTCGTGTGATCAAGAAAATGAAACTGAATGCTGGTTTTTGCTGAAGGTTTTGGTCATCAGTTTTGAGTGTTCTGTTTAGGAAGCTAGAATGGGAGAAGTAAAGAGTACTTGTGTTTGGTTTCTCGGAAGCAGTTGCTAATCTTTAATTAATCAGGAAAATTCTGTGCAGGAGGTGTTAAACGGTGCGAAAGTAGTTGTTCTTTTTTTAGAAGTTGTGAGCATCTATTGAACGGTAGGTAATACATGAAGAGAGGAAAAACATTCCAGTGCATATTCTTATATGCTTATGCGCATGTTGAAGAATTATGTTTATTGGCTATTCTAGTTCTGTCAAGGCTCCTGGTAAGGAGGAATGAGAATATTTATTGTGACTTTCTGAAGATCAACTACCAGAAGATCTTTTCATTCTGGAATTGTCTGAAAGTTAGATAGGAAGGAAAACAATATTTAGTTCGCCTCTAGATACGATTTTGCTTAAAGAAGTAGTTTTCTGTTACTTAAAAGTTAATTGATGATGCACTTCTCTCCGGAATGAAAAACGTGCACCCATGGGTTCAAGAACTTGAATAACAGAGACTGTCTTGTTGCCTAGCAGTAACTTTTGTTGGAGATTCCATTAAAATAAAACAAAATAACTAGACAGGACTGTCAATGAAACAGTTATGTCAATATGGTCAAATATCAATTCCAATTCATATAGTAGAGCACATAATTTACTATTGTTATCATAGTCAAGGTATAGATCAACCATTTGATTTTTCTTTCTGCTATTCTGAAGGTTTTCCTAGGAAATCCATTGGTAAAGAACTCAAGTATTTTTCATTTTGACATTCCACATTATGTACAATTTACCATGACATCTGTTTGAATACTTACGCAATTGGGTTTACATTTAAAAGGATAATACCCTTCTGATCTTATCTTATCACCGTTACCTGTGTGGCCTCTGGTGAAGGCTTTCTATTTAATTGTCTGATGAAAGATGATGAGAACTTTTGCAGGTCACCGTCTTTGATATTCTTCATTTCCCAAACACGTGAAGTTTTTGACAACAATTTTACAACAGTTTCTGCATTAGCTTTACTCAAGGTAGCTGGGAATGACATTTTTGTATAAACCATGCAGGTTCACACATCCAAAAGAGCTTGTGCAACTGTTTATCCAAGTTGTGTGCAAAATGACATTCTTTGGTTCTGGCCAAATTCTGATCCTTTATACAAAGACATATATTTGACGAAAAGGCCTCCTTACATCCCTGAACTTGATGACAGTTCGTTTTCGAAATCCTTCATAGTCAGAGATATATCATATGGGTAAGCAGACACACACATCTAACTATCTTTGTGGAGAAACTCTGCAGAAATTGTTGCACTTTTTCAGAACAGAAAAAACTTTTTTTTCAAAGAGGGGAAGGGTTTTTGTAAATGAAACGTATGGAATCTAAGAAGTGAGTAGCGGAGGAAAGCAGAAGAAACCCAAATGTTACCATCTGAACAAGCAAAAGATGTAAAAATGTAGTTTCAACACTATAACTGTATTCACGAATAAATCATTGCGAGGAATGTTTTATGAAACCATCAGGTAAAATTGTATGGTCGCAACTAGGGGTGGCAAATTACCCCAAGATAACATGACCCGCCCGAGCCGCCCATTTGTCATGCCTATGCAACTACATTCTTGCTTATTTCAGTTGATGTCTAAGCTTAGGTCAATAATGTCTCAATGCTCAGCTACTTCCTTTTTGAGTAAACATTTGTGACTACTCTAATAAATTTCAGGTATGAGCTTCTGGTTGAAAACCTTATGGACCCAGCTCATGTCCAATATTCACATTATGGCATAATGAATGTTCCAACACCCCCAAAAAGATAAGAAACTTAGACGATCCTTTACATATTTTATTCTATATTCTTTTCTTTGCATGTCTAAGTAACTTCACTTGACTGACAGCATTGTTTTTGCACTGTGAAGGCTGATAGGGAAGGAGGAAGACCACTCGATATAACTGTCACAAAATTGGATGTAAATGGCATTACTGCAAACCAGGGACCTGGACGGAACACATTTGTTCCACCTTGTATGTATTATGGTTCTTTTGCCTTCGGAGGGCCTCAAGGTAAAACACCTGCTGAATCATCTGGAGTTGTACAGGTAATTACTTTATACCAAGTCTTTTTCAGCATTTATTTGGTTCTCTTTGCAGCCGTTTAAATATATATATTCCATGCAGGAAAAATCTTCAGCTGAGAAGAAGAAAAAAGTAATTTTAGTTTTCATCTGCATTCCAGTTAGTCCAGGTCATAGCAGAATTATATTTTCAACTCCAAGAAACTTTGCCGTTTGGGCAGATCGAATAATTCCACGTTGGATATTTCACCTGGGGCAAAACCTAATTTTGGATTCAGACACATATCTTCTTCATGTGGAGGTAATCCATTTGCTTTATTGTATCTTTTCAATTTTGTTGTGTTCTTGTTAAATCTCAGAGTTGATAAATTTACAAAAAAAAACAGAGAAGTTCTAGCTTCATCATATTAGGAGGAATGTCTAAAAGAATTTAAGTATTTACTTATATGAATTTGTGGGAATCTATAAGTGCTTAGATAAACTAATATTTGATTCCACCTGTACTGTTGTCAGTATTTGTGACTTTTAAGCTCTATTTGATGCAGACAGTATGTAATTTCAGATTAGGGGTTGAGACTGGTGATATATTCATGCTTGTTCTTAAAGATGCACACTGTGTCTATATCAATTTCTGGAAGTTAGATGAAGTCAAAGCTAAAGACTTGTTCATAGTGGATTATAAACTAATTGATGCGAGATAGATAGGTGAACTATTACGGTTGATTATTTAACAACAACAACAACATACCCAGTGAAATTCCACAAAGTGGGTTCTGGGGAGGATAGAGTGTACGCAGACCTTACCTCTACCTTGAGAAGGTAGAGAGACTGTTTCCGGTAGACCATCGGCATAAGAAGAAGCAAATCAAAGCAGGATGCAAAAGAAATAACGAATAAACATGTAAACAGAATAATGCAATAACCAAAGAACAAGCAACAACAACAACAGATAATAACACATATCATAAGGCAAGAAACTACAGGAGTACTACTACGACTACTAGTATGGAAGAGTAAGTGGGAGAATACTCAACTACCTACTAAATAGAAGGAAAGACAAGTTCTCCGTAAATATTGGGGTTATGTTGCAAATTTTGGGTGCAATGGTCTTTCTCCTCTTCATCCTTCCCCTTCCTCCTATTCACAGGCCCAGCCTGTTTCCTAAATATAGAAAGAAGGAAGAAGAATTAAAAGATAAGTTCTCCACAAATTTAGGTTGTTTTATGGTTTTACGTGAATCTGCACTAACAAACTTCACACAGGACTCCTTGGTTTGTTGTAGGAATTTGGGAAGTACACTTTACTTTGGCTATGCTACTTGTTTCTATCAAGTCTGGACTATCTCAATTCAGACCTTAACAGTCTTCGTTAATACCGTCAGTTTATGCATCCCAAGAGGAAAGGACCCTTTCATGTCCGCTGAAAAGGAAAATAATCATTTCCATTGAACTAAATTTAATGAAACCCGTTCAACTAAAAGGAAAATAATCATATCCTTGGAACTAAATTTGTTGAAATCCCTTGGTTACCAGATTTATGGACAAGACCAACCGTGGAGAGCCCCATTTTCCATCTAAACTTTGTCAAATAGTAGCTTTTGGAGCTGGAATTATAAGTAGGAACTTTTATATACAAACTGTTACTTTTAGGAAATATTGTGATTTTGCTGTTTTCACTGCCTTGTATACTAACCGCACTGTTAAATGTTAGAGAGATTGAAATAGCTCTAGACATGTGATATAACCTCTTTTTGCTGACACTACTCCTCTAACTTGTCTCGAGTTGTATTCAATGTATTGAAACACTTGTTAAAAGGTGAGGATATTTGTATTAGACCCAGGTGAAGCCGTTGTGCTTTTAGGTGAAACGTTGCCTTGTACAATATGATGATTCTTCCTTTCTCATTCAATTTGTTTTCCGTTATGAAGGAGCAAAAGCTAAAGGAAATTGGCTCCTACAATTGGCATAAAGCTTGCTATGTGCCAACAAAGGCAGATGCCATTGTTGTTGCTTTTAGAAGGTGGTTGAACAAATATGCAGGCGGCGAAGTTGATTGGCGCGGAAAGTACAACGGAGATCTCCCGCCAACTCCTCCAAGGGAACAGTTGCTGGACAGGTTTGTTTGCTTCCACACTTCTGATATAGATTCTTGATTCTAGTTTAAACAAGTTTTGGACCTGTAAGGACATTCGCTAGATCTGTTTGGCCAAACTTACAGAATCTACTTATTTTGAAAAGTGTTTTTTGTTAGATGTGCTTTTTGAAAAAGTATTCTTGGAGGAAGCATGTTGTGTTTAGTTAATTCATTTGACTGATATTAGAGCAGCAATTTATTCTTGACAAGGTTCCAAAAGTGATTCTGCTACTACTTAAAAGCACTTGTTTTTTTTTAAAAAGCTTGGCCAAACACCTCAACTCTCTAAAATAAGCATTTTTTTTTTTTTTTTTTAAATAAGGCACTTTTGGCTTCCTAAAAGCTTGGACAAACAGGCTAATATCTTAAATAGTCTTGAAAACTACCTTCTGAAAGCTTTCGGTAGATTGTTCGTACAGACTCTTGAGAAAACCTTTTAGAGACAAAGACTTTGAATCAACATTAATAGTAATATGTTTATGCTTCGTCTCAGATACTGGACTCATACGGTGAACTGCACAAGTTGCAATCTTGCATATAAAGGTCTCAATGCTCTTGAAGTTATACTACAGATCGCCTCCATTGCTGTGATCGGAATTGTTGCAGCAGCAAAGCAGGGCACGTTGTCTGTGGTCGCGAGATATTCTCTGGTCTCCGTTGCATTACTATGCTTCGTGACCTCAAGGTGGTTGTCTCACTTTATATACAAAAATTTCCATTTCCACGACTATGACCACGCCTTCCGTTGACACTTCAGTACTGTCAGAATGACTTGGAGCTGAATACTCACTGTATAAACAAATTACTTATAGTTGAAATTTGCAGAAAAAGGTCGATACATGACCTATTGCTGCTAAATGCTAGTTATAGTGTTACTTTTGATACTTTGAAGTCTTGTCCTTTTTATCACTTCTGAACTTTTCGATATTCTTGCAAATTTTAGTGGGCAGCGCTTCTCTTTCAATGAGTCAAATCCAGATTAGTCCGAACTAGTAAATTTTGGGTACTGGATGGTCAAGTAAAAAAAGAAGAAATTTTGCTTGAAAGAGCTCCTAAAGTTTCTTCCTTCTCACCATTTCACCTCAAGTCAGCTGTAATTTGCTACAAATAGGTAAATTATACAGATGATACGAAAGAAATTTACATTATCAGTATATACACGTCATATAAGATTCCAATTCTTTACACTATCAGTTTCTTGCTTAGCTTTGGTCCCTTTGGACGCTAATCATACTACTTCCCATTCTTTTTACTGTTGGATTTGTAAAACAAATGGTATTGTCTGGAACCTTCTGCCCTTTTTAAATAATAACTAAAATCCTGAAAAGGTTTGAGGACTATAACTCTTGTTGTAATTCGAAATAAGAATGAACCACATGTAGAATAAAGCTGGAAGATCCATCTATGATTCTCCATGATATCCACAATTTCGAGTACTTAGTGGGTTTGCTTTCTCCATGATGGATTCTTTTATTGTTTTCTTCTCGGTGACTAGTAGTAGTTGTTTTGGAGCCTGACTAAATCGGATTCATGTCAGGAAGTTTAAGGTAAAGCGTTCTCTACTACCAAAGGCGACTTCATATATAAATTAAGCTCGAACTCGAGATTTCTTATTAAAGCAGAAGTAGTACTTACCAGTTCTTCATCACAACCTTTGATCGTCACCGACCCTTGTGATAATATGAATTGAATGTAACCTAACTCGTATGAATTAAGATGGAGAAAAAGAAAAAGATAGAGAGTAAATTTGTAGAGAGAGAAATATATGTATTTCTTATTCATTCAACTGATTGTATACATGGTATACATGAGGTAAAGTAACTAACTAATCATCATCATCATAACTAACTAATCATGACACTTAACTAACTTAATGACACAGTTAAATTACCACCATACCCTTCTAGTTACATGCTTCTTATGTCATTTCTTCTACAACGCTCCTCAAGCTAGGTATGAGCTAGGTATTTCAAATATGTTCAACAGACCTAGCTTGGAACTTAGATATTCATGTTGAGCCCTAGTAAGTCCTTTAGTCAAGATGTCAGCAGATTGCTCCAATGTAGTGATATACTTTGTTGCTACCATTCCTTGCATTATTTTTTCCCTTATAAAGTGGCAGTCTATTTCAATGTGGTTGGTCCTTTCATGATATACAGGATTTGCTGCTGTCTTGCTATCACTGAAAATGTCAACTGTTTTCTTGTGATCAACTCCTAGTTCCTTTAGTAATCCTAGTATCCATACTAGCTCAGATGCAGTTGATGCAATGCTTCTGTACTCTGATTCTGCTGAGCTCCTAGAAATAGTTTTTTGTTTCTTTGACTTCCAAGTGATTAATGAATCTTCTAACTTGATTAAGTAACTTGCTACTGATCTTCTAGAGATGGGACAAGATGCCCAATCTGCATCGCAAAATGAAGTCAAGTCTGTGTTGCTTTTGCTTGACAAAAGGATTCCTTAACCTGGTTGCCTCTTCAAATATCTTACAATCCTTAAGGCTGCTTCTATATGAGACTGTTTAGGCTGTTGTAGAAATTGACTCTGAGTTTAAACATTGCTGACCTGGTCATTGTTAAATATAGTAGTTTTCCAATAAGTCTTTGATATGATCCTTGATCTGTGTGGATCATCTTGTGCAAGTTGTGGTTGTTTCTTCTGATGTAATATCTGATCTGTTGTATGTGAACTACAGTCTGTAGACTGTAAGAGATTCAGATAATCATCCTAGACTTTGGTGGTTAACTTTGCATTGGTGTCTATAGGTGTTGCAGTTGGTTTAGCTGCAGCTAATCTAGTTTCTGATATCAGTTCCAACACATACTTCCTTTGGTGCATCAATATTCCTTTTCAGACCTTGCAAACTCAATTCCAAGAAAATACTTAAGTTCACCAACATCTTTCATCTTAAAAGCTTTTTGCAGTGTCTTTTTTGTTTTCTTGACCAACTATAGACTAGTTCCTTTATCAACATGTCATCCATATATACCGATACAATAGTAAGTCCTTCTGCACTATTTTTAATAAACAATTAAAAATCATATTCACTCTGATGAAATTGAGCATTAAGTAAAGCTTCAGTAAGTTTTGCATTCCATTGCCTTGGGGTTTGCTTAAGTCCATACAAGGATTTGATAAGTCTATATACTTTCATCGCCCCCTGACTTGAAAATCCTTATGGCATCTGCATATCGATCTCATCATGAAGATTACCTTGTAGAAAGGCATTATATACATCCATTGGCTGGAACTAGGCATTGGAAAATTCAGCTTAGTAGGGATAGTTAAAGAGTCCTGATGTATATGCCATTTGTTGATAGTTGATTGCTTTCAAGAGCTTCTATCTCATTTTTCACTGCTTCTACCCACGTTGGGTCTTTTACTGCTTCAGAATAGGTCTTTGGTTCAGTTGTATTTGAAGTAGCTGCTATATAGGCTTGATATGTAGGTGAAAGGTTGTTGTATGATATGCAGTTGGATATAGGATGTGGAACATCATGGTGTATGTTTAATGACACAAAATCTTTCATCCATGTGGGTGGTTTTTTTTTTCTTCCTGATCTTCTTCGGGTGTAGCTGGTATGACAAGAGGTTCTGGTGGTAATGCAATTTCTTGTGGTGGTATATTTTCTGGTAAGTTTATTTCTAGATATAACTGTGATTATGGATTTGAAATTAAAGTGTGATTCTTTGCTTATTCATGTTATCTAGAGAAATCTTTTCATCTTTTCCTAATTGGTACTTCAGGTATTAAAAGAATAGTGTTAGTACCTTTTTACTACCTTTTGGAGCCGACTTAAGGCTTTATCTTTGACTTTAGCTATTTTTCTTACAAGACATGGAGAAAATGTAGAGGATGTGGAGGACAAGAGAGGATGCAGGGTGCTTGAATAAGATTTAGAATGAGCCCAGCATTAGTTGATGCGGGTAAGACAATGCCTGGATGTAAAACCACTTGGTGTTGTTAGCTACTTGATATGTTCAAGGGATACTCTTTGTAAATGGTGGAGGCAAGGTGTGCTCAAATGTGTGAAGTTGGCTGCTCTAGATGCTTCTTTAGTTCCTTGGTAATCTTTTTATAGACTAATAGGCTGGTTAGTGTTAAGACAACTTTGAGATGAATTATATGACTCATTAGCTTCCAAATTTAGGTCAGCTTCTTAAGACATTCTTTGATGCTATATTGCAAAAGATGATTCTTTCTTCCTTTATAGCCCGCACGTTCATTGTTGCTTTTGCAGAAGCAGAGTTTCTCTCATATTTATATTCTATCAAAAACTAAACGACACAAACAAATAATAATGTCAGGCACAAGCCAATGCCTTGCACGGGCACAAACCAACTAGTATACAATATAATTATTTTCCGTCTCAATAATAAGTAGTTGTTCTGACAAATTGAACTTCACAAAACAAATAATTAGTACGCTATGCATTTATAATTGGGGTAAATATTAGGTACAAATAATTTTTAACCGTTCAGGTGTAAATTTGTTTATGTGGTTGACGGGTTGTTATCATTTGGAGGTTTTATCTGTTGATTTCATTTCATTTGGCTATAATACAAGATTATTAAAATAGGAAAAAGTTTTTGTTGCACTAGCATTTTCAAATGAAACCTAACCCCTTGATGCCTAAAGTTGTAATTTTCACTAAACATAATTGCGATATTCATGGAATCATATGAAACGTCAACATGTGTTCCCATTATAGAACAAACATGGTGATCCACTCGCCACCTTTTATCATTCGAAATCAAGAAACTAAATCAACTTTCCTCTTTCTTTAATTGAGTTCTTATTAATGTACCCTTGCCTTTCAATTTATATGACAAAATTTGATTGAGCATAAAATTTAAAAATAAAAATAAAAAACAAAGAAAGGGTTCTTAAATTTGTGTTATTAAATAAGCTATAACATTCGTGTTATCTTTAAGGTTTTTAATTTGAAACTATGATTTTAAACATGTAATGATATTTGCATAGCTATAAAAACTTGGTCATTAAGGATAAAATGAAAAGTTTAACTCTAATTGTCTCTAAATTTAGATTCGTGATGCTTTTTGAAACGGAATAAAATAAAATACTGACACATAAACTTAAACAGAGGGAGTAGCACTCATGTACTTTGAACAAAATAGATGATTGATTCAAGGAAAAGAAATCAAGAATGACATATACTTCAACTTGAACACGCAACATTTTCAAGCATCATATGTGAGAAACCCAACTTTTATTTTCCTCTAAATCATCGACAACCCCATAAGTCAAGATTCAATCTTTTCACTACCAATATTTCTAATTCTACTCTCTCAAATAATGAACCACAACAACTACTTCCAAATGATGATGAAGAAATTAGAACTAAGAATGAATACCAAGAAGAGAAATCTGAGTGGTATATATGCACAATCACGATTAAAAATCACTATTTTTCCACTGAATGTCGGTGGAAAAAACCTAAATAGTAGTGTTTTCACTCAGAAAAATTAGAAAGTTTCACAGCGTTTTAATGAGAACTTGTTTCTCACCATGCATTTTTCCAATTAGTTGATTCGGTGAGAATGAAGTAGAAAATCATGTTTTATAACACAAATTTCTCATTGAATGTCGGTGGAAAAGACCTCTGTTTCTAGCCGTGAATAGTATCCAATAATGCCATCTAGTGAGCTTGACAAGAGGAGGCCATGTGGGAAAAAAGTGATGGGAATGGATTTGGTTGTGTGGTGGGACAGGAATGAGAAAGAATGGTTGTCCTCATAGATTGGCTCCACTTTCTGAAGGAAGGATTAATCAATGGGGAAGTTTGCAGTGTGTGTATCATGGCTGGTGTTTCGGTGGTCCTGATGTTTTTTTCTGTCTAGCAGTTGTTTTAGAGCCTGACTAAACTAAATTATTGTACGGAAGTCTGAACTCTAAAATAAAGCGTTTTTCTATCACAGATGACTCTATATCTAAAGTTCAAACTCTAAATCTTTTATTAAAGATGAAAAAATACTTATCACTTGATCACAATATTTGATTGGCTTCAACCCTACATACACACACCACCTTATCAATCAACTATATGTTGTTGTTTTAAAGTATTGCCCAATCAACGTTTCCTACTAATCTCTTGCCAAAACAATAGTTTTCTTGGAAAATTAAAACGGACCCTCTAGTTTCAGCTTAAAGTTTAGCATACACAATATATTTATTTCCCGTTATCTCAATGTTTGTCGTACGTTTTGACAATTTGAACTAGTGCGAAATATCTAAGATTTTAACTAAACAAATACTTAATACGCCATGCATTTATATTTGATGTGAGTAGGTACAAATAATATTTAACCATTCAGGTGTAAATTTTTTAATTTGATTGACGGGTTGTTAGCGTTTGGAGGTTTTGGTTGGGGGGTGCGCTCTCACGTGATTACAGTATACTTATCTTTTGTGTCTACTTCAAGATTATCACAGTCATCTCATTTGGCTATAATACAAGATTATTAAAATAGGAAAAGTTTTTGCACTAGCATTTTCAAACCTAAACCCTTGATGACGATATTTGCTGGCAAATAGTTGGCAAATTTATAACTTTCACTAAACATAATTGCGATATTCATGGAATAACATGAAACATCATCATTTGTTGCCATTATAGAATTAATATGGTGACCCACTCACCATTACTTTTTTTTTGCCATACGAAATCAAGAAACTAAATTGCTTGCTTTTCTTTCTTCTACCTTTCTTTCTTTCTTTTTATTAATTTACCCCTTACTTTTCAACTTGTGTGATAAAGTTTGATTTAGGATCTGAGTTTTAAAAAATAAAAAAGACTTTAAAACTTGTGTTATTAAATATGACATAACATTTATCTGTCTAACTATAATATTTTTAAAATTGTGGTCTTAAATATTTTATGATCTTTGTATAGTTATAAAATAAAAAATTTAACTCGAATTATCTCTAAATTTAATTGTGATCTTAAATATGTCATGACCTTTGTATAATTATAAAATAAGATATTTAATTCCAATTGTCTCTAAATTTAAATTTGTGATTCTTTTCTAAACGAACTAAAAATAAATTACTGCCACATCAACCGAAAAAGAGGGAGCAGTACTCATCTACTTTGAAGAATATAAATGATTGATATAGAAATAGAGGATATCATATACTTTTAAGACTAGCTATGGAAGCTCTCACAATTTCTACTTGTTTTGCACCATTTCACTTCAACTTGAGCACACCTAGATTTTCAAGAATCATATGTGAGAAACCAAAACTTTATTTTCCTCTAAATCAACAACCCCACAAGTCATATTTCTCCTCAAATCAGCCACACCAAAATGCAAGATTCAATCTTTTCACATCCAATATTTCTAATTCAACTATCTCAACTAATGAACCACAACTACTTCAAAATCAAGAAGAGAAATTTGAGTGGTATGAACAATGGTACCCCATAATGCCAATTAGTGAACTTGATAAGAGGAGGCCACATGGAAAAAAAGTGATGGGAATTGATGTGGTTGTGTGGTGGGATAAAAATGAGAAACAATGGAAAGTGATGGATGATTCTTGTCCTCATAGATCGGCTCCACTTTCTGAAGGAAGAATTGATCAATGGGGAAGATTGCAGTGTGTGTATCATGGTTGGTGTTTTGGTGGCTCTGGTGATTGCAAGTTCATTCCTCAAGCTCCTAGGGATAAGCCTCCGGTAATTAATCTGTTTTGTTATTTTAGTTTCTCCCCTCAGTGTTCGATATTTTTTTTGGGGCTCGAAATCTGCGTAAAACACTTCCTACCAAAGTGACTCCAATCCATTCTCGATGCTTGAACACGAACATGATCTGATTAAGAATGAAGGAATACTTACTACTCCACCAAAATCTTTATTGGTATCATTTCTATCTCTTGTTTATATTTCTGGTATATCCATCTGTTAAGAAAATCATTTGATAGCATTATTACTATCTCTATTTCCATTTTATTTGCGTTGTTTTCTTTTTATTAGTCTATTTCAAAAAGAATAATGCATTTCTATATTAAAAAAATATTTTAAATTTAAACTTGTCATTTTATACTTAGTGACAATATTATTTATTTTACAATCATAGAAATGTCAATGCATATCAAAAAACTGCAAGCTTCAAAAAAAATTCTTTCGGGAACTCCTCGTACGTACAGTTAAAGGCCTTGACAATAAATATATGAACTGGAGAAAGTATAAGAGAAATTTGATTAAAGTATTCTTGTCTTCTTGTAGTGATAATGGTGAAATTTGAAGAAAAAAAAATATATATATATATACAGAAGTTATCCTCTCTTGGTTTTTCAAAGTAAGAAATATTTGGACTAAATATTTTTTTCTTTTTGCTAAAGTAACAGATAAAAAGAAGTGGATGAGAGAGTATAATTAAGGAACTGGCAGTAGATCTATATGTAAAATTGCAACTTCTTTTTTTTGTTTAACTGTGAAGATTATGCTTTTTGTTGCCCTCCATATTGCCTAAATTCAAGACCTTAGTATTTTTTTAACAGTTCTTTATTTTTTTTCTGTATTGTTTTTGCAGGTTCACACTTCCAAAAGAGCATGTTTAGCAGTGTATCCAAGTGTTGTGCAAAGTTACATTCTTTGGTTTTGGCCCAACTCTGATCCTTTATACAAGGACATACACTTAACAAAAAGGCCACCTTATATTCCACTTATTGATGATACTTCATATAGTTCGTATGCCAAATCCACATTAGTTAGAGATATCCCATATGGGTAAGCAAACACACACACACATATATCCTTGTGAAGATTTTTTTGGTGTATTTGGTATGACTAAAAAAAAATCAAATTTTTTTTTTGTAAGAAAAGAAGTCATTTTAATTCTACCAAAAAAAAAAAGGATCTTTCAGAAACCTCAGCTCTACCTACCTCCTCGAGATAGAGGTAAAGGTTTACGTACACTTTGTCCTTTCCAAACCCCACATGTGAAATTTTACTGGATGTGTTGTTGTTATAATTCTTTTTTTTTTTTAAAAAGGAGAACTTATTTTCTAATGTTTGGTTATCGAAAAGTATTTTTGAGAGAAATATTTTATTTTTATTTTTTTGAGTACTGGACCACTTAGGTATTCACCTGGAATAATCTTTTTATTAAAATAAAAAAACCTCAAAAAAAAAAAAAAGTACAAGGGGGTCAGCCTTACCTTACAAATAGGTCAAGCACCTCTACTATTACTAGCAAGAATGTAAGAAATAAGAACATGATACCCTTAAGAAATAGTGATACTTTCCACCAAAAGAGGAAAAATGAATTTCCTCACTTTTCGGCGGAAAACATTTCCCTACACAGTTATTTCAATTCTAAACATTAGATATTTGGCTAGTATTTAAGGAAAAGTTTGAATGTTAATCTTGTTTATGATAAGTTGTATAAGTATTTTTTTTTTTTTTAACAAGTGACATCAACCTATTGTTATAACTTCATAAAAATTAGTTCGCATATTAATATTTAGCCGTCTTTGAAATGTAATGTAGCAAACTAACCATTTTTTCAGGTATGAGATTCTGATTGAAAACCTCATGGACCCTTCTCATATCAACTATGCACATTATGGCATAATGAAAGTTCCAGAACTGCCAGACAGATAAGAAACTATTACAAAACCCTTATATATACTATGGTTATTTGTGATATTTATTTGTGTCTATATTTTATATACCCAACTAACAACATATATATAATGTGCACTGTAAAGGCTGATAGAGAAGGAGGAATGCCATTTGATATAAGCCCTGCAAAATTAGACTTCAATGGATTTACTGCAAAGCAAGGGACTGGTGAACACAAATTTATAGCCCCTTGTGTGTACTATGGTCCATTTGGTCTTGCAATTGAAGACAATTTGGATAAGGAATCTTCAGAATCAGAGGTAATTATCTTCTTTTAAAAAAAAGAAAAAAAATTAAGTTGTATTTAAACAATATTTATATCGTCATTTAAAAGGCAATTATAGGTAACCCTTTAATTATATTGAATTGAGAAAAGGTGCAAATACCCCTCAACTTCGTATTTAGAGCGGATATACCCCTCGTTAAAAAGCGATGCATATATACCCCTGTCATTACACAAATAGTGCAAATATACCCTTTTCGCTGATATAATTGTTTTAAAATCATTTAGCTTATTTTTTAATTAAATAAAATTCCACGTGGCTTAAAAAAATAAATCTACCCATTTTTTAAAGTAGACTTATTTTTTTAAGGCCACTTGGTAATTCTTTTCCTGATGGGTCAGGTCTAGTTCAATTATAAAAATTGGTAGACTTATTTTTTGTAAAGCCAAGGAGATATATTTTTCAAACGAACCAGACAACCCACTAGAAAAAAATTGTCTCGTGGTTTTAAAAAATAAGTCTACTAAAAAAAATGTGTAGACTTATTTTTTAATTTTTTTAAAGCCACGTGAAATTTTCTTAATTAAAAAATAAGCTAAATTACAGGGGTATATATGCACTTCTTTTTTAACGAGAGGTATATCTGCTCTAAATCGCAAAGTTGAGGGGTATATTTTTTCACCTTTGCCCTATTGAATTTTAGAAAAGAGAGAAGTTTACAATTTTAGTCCTTGAAATATCAATTAATTTTAATTATGGTCCCTGTAATATATAGTTTAGCATATATTACCTTCGATTAATTGAAACATACATTTTTATCGCTCTGCTCGTAAATGTTCACAAATTTAAAGAATTATTTACGGTTGAGCTATTTAATTTCTCTCTCTTTTTTTTTTTTCAAATTTGTAGTTTTGTACTATTACTTGAGGATAATATAGTTTGGAGAATAATGCATATAACAGAGCCCATTTAAAGGGACAAAATGTACCCGTTTTAATTTGTTCAAGGTTAAATATGCTTATATTAGTGAAATATAATAAGATAAAAAAATCAAAATGTACCAATAATTGAGTGATCAAAAGTGCGATTACATTCCAAAAAATAAGTTAAAATGTTCGTCTGTATATATTTATAGCTTATATTTTATGTGAATATTTGATGCAGGAACAATCATCATCAGATAAGATACAGAGACTATTTCTAGTATTTATATGTGTTCCAGTTAGTCCAGGTAAAAGCAGATTGATAATAACAGCTGTTAGAAACTTTGCTGTTTGGGAGCATAAACTAATTCCTCCATGGATATTTCACCTCGAAGTTAACCTAATCATTGATTCTGATTTATATTTACTTCATCTTCAGGTAAATCCTCTTACAATTTTGTTAACATAAATTGTTGTTTCTCCGTTGAAATTGATTATCGCTCCTTTTGTCCCATTTTATGTGACACAATTTTGTTAATCTTAAGAATGATATTGTTTTATATTTAGAAACTATTTAACTTTAAACTTCTTGTTTTACCCCTTAATGAGATGATTTCATGACCTGTTTTAATTAGAACGCAAATTTCAAAGATCTTTCTTTCTTTCTTAAATTACATATACAATCAAACACATCGCATAAAATGGCACGAAGTGAGTAAATGTTAACGATAATAAATTTAGAGTTCGTTTAGCCAAACTTTTTTTTAAAAAGTTGCTATATTGAGATGTACTTTTGTCAAAAGTGGAATTTCAGAGAAACATTTTTTCTTAAAAAAATAAAGTGAACCACTTACTTTTTATATTTGTTTAACCAATATGATCGAAAAGCGCTTTTGTCAGTTAAAGAAATAATTTGTCTCTGATCAATATTTTTAAAATTTATTTTTGAATGTCAAATTTTGAAATATGACATATAAAAAATTATTTTACAATTTTGTAATCTTTAATTACTCCACTTTTTTCTCTTTTTGAAGGAGCACAAGCTAAAGGAAAAGGGTGCACACAATTGGCAAAAAGCCTGTTATGTGCCAACAAAGGCAGATGCACTTGTGGTTGGTTTTAGAAAGTGGTTGAACAAATATGGAGGTGGCCAAGTTGATTGGGCCACAAAGTTCACTGGTGACCTCCCACCAACTCCTTTTAGGGAACAACTTCTTGACAGGTATGTTTTCGGTAGTATTTGTGTAAATATTCTCATTCAAAAGTTTAAATCGTTGAGAAACAATTTATCTTTAAACTTTTCAGTTTACTTCTAGTGACATTTTTTGACCGTCACAGAAATCTCGCGACATGTTTAACACCACATGTTCAAAAAACATTATTTTTCTTTTTTAAATTTCGTGTTTAGCAAACTCCGTTACCGTCACATAATACTTAAGTGCACGAATACCTCTTTTGACAGGTACTGGACACATACAGTGCAATGCACCAGTTGCAGCAAAGCATATAAAAGTTTGAATGCACTTGAAATCATTCTGCAAACTATCTCCGTTGCTTCAATTGGAATTGCTGCTGCAGCAAAGGAGAGTGTGATATCAATAGGTGCAAGGTATTTTTTGGTATTCTTTGCATTACTATGCTTCGTGGGTTCAAGATGGTTATCTAAATTTATATACAAAAGTTTCCATTACCATGATTATGATCATGCCTTTCGTTAAATGGTGTATATAAATATAAGTTGTATCGGAGCTTGTAAACAATATGTATTTGGATAATGAGATACTTGTATTACTAAGGATATGGTGGACGACATTCTTCCGCTCCTAATCAAAAAAGCTTCGTGTTCGAGTCCTGGAAATGAAAAAATTGAAGAACTTCCCCCTTTCATGGATTCTAGGCGGCAAATTCAAATTAGTCGAATCAGTAATACAGAAAATCAGATGGTTAAATAAATAAATAAGTAAATACTAGTACTTTCTTTCTGGCTCAAGATAACTGGTTAAGGGGTATTTACGTAAATATTCTTTTTAGGTCACCATTTAGATTTTGTCCCATTTTCTAAAAGATGTGCAAATATAGCTCTTGAAACTGACAATATCCTCTATAAAATTTTAAATCATTGTCCCTTGATTTCTAATAAAAAAAAAATTATTGTAAAGGGATCTTTAAACTGTTATCTAAAAGGTTCATAAATTAAAAAAAAATATCATTTACTAAATAACTATTTCAAAATGAGGCAACCACGAAAATTTCTGCTATTAAGATGCCCCAATACTGTGTTGTAACTATCCACGGGCTTCTTTCAACATCTCCACTTAATGTCACTCTCGTCAAAAAATGGAAAAGTTGGGGCATAATCACTAGTTAACATCCTTATCATTATTAAGGAATGGGCCATAACGAAATATTTCTCTTGTGATTTGACATTTTGCATTTGCCACTTGGTTCATTGAAAGGCAATACGATTAGCAGCCACCGACAGTAAATGATAAGACTAGTTCTGCGGCTTATTATGTTGTCACGCCAAATAAAAATCATCTCTATCTCGGTGACTTTTTAAGTTAACCAATAAAATGTTTAAAAATGTTTGAAAATGTTTTGGCACTCGTATTGGATTCTTAAAAAATCATTATTTTCGAAGGACTCAACATCAGAAGCAAATTTAGGATTTAAAGGTATCGAGTGTTATAATTTCTTCAATGTACATTTTGTTAGGAACGTGTTAAAATGAGTTCATTTCTTTTTAATTTATTCGAATCTAATTACTTCTCAAAAATCAAGAAATAAACATAATTAACATTTTAAACAAGGAATCACACCCATTAACAACAAGGTAAAATTAATATTTTCACCAAGAGATTTGCATCTTTTATGTATATTAAAAAATGAACTTACACAAGTAAAATAATATCTTCAATAAGGGAATTACACCAATCAAAATAAAAAATAATAATAGAAAACCTCTTCAATAGGTCATTACGCCCCCATAGGTAAATGTAGAATTAGATAAACTATAAGTTCTCAAGAATAAATCATAAATTTCATTTTTTTTTAAGCAATGCTTGTGAAATTTCTATCACAATTTAAGTAGTAAAGTGATTTAAAATGAATTTAACAATTATAGAATAGCAAATTTTTTTATAATACACCCCCTCCGTCCATTTTTATTTGTCCACTATACTATAAATATATGTTTATTTTTACTTGTAAGTTGTATAGTTTGAAAAACTAAGACATACTTTACCATTTTATACCTATTTTACCCTTATTATTAAGTACTCCAATTCATTTCTCATTTTATTTATTGCTAATTAAGAGTGTCCCAAGTCAAATATAGACAATTAAACATGAAGGGAGGGAGTAATAAACAAAAGAAATTATAAAAAATAAAAATAAATTGAATTTGATCTCAATTCAAAAATTCCATTGAGACCCAAGTTTTTCTATTTAAATACTCATAGATTTGAGATTAAGAAAAATGCTTAATTTAAAGGATTTTGAAGTATCTATTTGTATGTTCTTGCTAGAGATCACAGATAAGATAATAGAATAGAGGAAAGACAATATAAATAATAAAAAGATAAATAAAAATTTGGGAGAGCCGAAAGGAAATTACTGGTCCAAAGGAACTAAAAAGCACAAGAAAAATGAGAGTCGGAAAGATACATTCAAACTTGTGTCTACCAGCCATAACACCTTTATCTGATTTGTGACTGGGGTGACGGGATCAAATATTTAACCTAGCTTAAGCAAATTGCAACATAGGTATATAAAAAATTTATCAATCTAGGAGGTGTTATGCCACCCCCACCCTAAACGGTGGATCCGACCCTGCTCAACATCCACCCGTCGATATTATTATAGAATCCGAGCAACATAAGTTAAGAGTACAGAACCCTCACTGAAACATGTACCGACTAAGAATATGGTAAAGCCCCAAGCAGCTCATCATGTCAAGTGGACTTTCATGTTGAATAAGGTTTTAAACCAGTGAAGCATTCACTTAAAGCAAATTTAACAATAATAATGTGACTCCAAGGCATCATAGTTGAAGCCAGAGCCACTTTCATGACAGCAGCCACAGGAATCATAATTTCTTATAGCATATAAAACACATCAATTCCTTTTTGCTAGCTTTAATTACATATACGTAGCATTTTCTTGCACATTCATGCTGAGACTATAAAAGATGAGTAAACAAAAAGAATATTTGAATCGTGAGTCTCACGATCTGTATATTTGTAAAAATTTCGATCTGAATATCAAAAAGTAAGGAAAGAGCAGTCTCACTTTCTCAAAGAGGGAGACCACTAACAAACTAGACTTGTTTGAGGGTAAGCAAACAAGTAGCATATATGGATTTTATTACTTATGAGCCACTCAAAGAGAAAATGAACATGAATTGCTCCAGAGCTACATAATATAGACAGTTGAAACAAAAAGGTCTAATTTTGCACCTACACGTATCCATATGCTATACACCAGTAATAACCAAGGAACCTCAGATAAATAAATCAGTGAAGCATGCACTTGATCAATCAAGAGCCGCATTCAAGGACAACATCCAGGGCAACGAATTAATCCATTTTCGTTGCAATGCGGACACCTAAGCGACTTCCCTTCCTCCTCTTCAAACAATTTCCGGCTTCCATTGCAACCAAGACACGGTACAAACCTTGCCTCACCACAACTTTCACAAGTAAATCCATCATCCATAACGGGAAAACCTTCCAAAAGCTTAACCAATTCACCAGTCTCATGAAGTTGCTTAATCTCTTCTACACCACCAATGTACTTCCCTCTTATAAACACTCGAGGCAAGCTCATTGCTTTACCTTCCAAAACATCTCGTAACTCTTTTTTATATGATGAATCCATAGAGATATCCCTTTCGTCTACACCTACCCGACATCCTTTAAAGATCACACGCACAGAGCAGCAATCTTCATAAGTCTTCCTGATTCCCCTCAAACTAGTAAAATACAGAACAATCCTATCTTCAGTACCATTTAAGTAGATACCACTATCAGGAAACAACGAGCTCAAAGAACTCGAACTATCATTCGATGACTCCACAGACATAACTGTTTCCGATTCTTGATGCTCAAATTGTTTGGTAGACCATGCTTTTCCATAACTTAAAGCTACATTAGGATCCATTTTTGCCTCAGACAAATGCTTCCACAACGGCTTCATATCTGAATGCTCAACAATCTCATACGACTTAACAAACTCTGTGTCCAATTCTTGAATATCATGAATTTTACACTTGGACTTTCTAGGGGACTCTTCCACAGGGGACTGAACCATATGAAAATCTAAGTCGTCAAGGCCTTCCATGAGCTCCCAAGTGTTGATTGCTGAATCAGGAGATACAGGGTCCTGTTGATCACCCTCATTGTGACACGTGGTGGAGTTGTCTGGAACTCGGGGATCATCGAGCACAAGTGATCCATAGGTAGAGGAAGTAAGTGAAACTAAGTGATTGGTGTCCCCTTTACAAAGAGGTGGATGGTGAATTAGAGGGGCAGGTAGGAAGAGTGTTCTTGAAATTGGAATTGATAAAGAATCAGAGAAGGAATATGGGGACTCTGAATTTGTAGATGTAAATGAGTTTGATTGGTTTTGTACATCTCTGGTAACAATGGCATAGGAACGAGAAACAGAACAACCCATGAATGGAAACACAGAAAAATACCAACAAAAAAAATTGAATCTTTGGTGCAAATACACTAAGAAAAATCTAGTCTTTAATGGACTGAAAGTTGCTGATGAGCTGAGAAGCAGAGGCGGACCCTTTGGAAAAAATTATGTATATATGTGTCTATACCACGAGAAATTAATATACATTTAATTGTGCACTCTGACAAATGAAAGTGTCTTTGGGTACGTTGGTTGCAACTACTGCTTCCCTTATATTTCATCCCGATTCAAACCCGAATGTCACTTTTAATTATTTTATTAGCCTATTTTTAGGAAAATAATAAGCGTTAAATGAGCTCGCCCAGATTTGAACTTGCACTGTCATCACATGTTGCACAGCCTTAGCTACTGAGCTATCTCTTTCATTTGCTTCACTGTGTTAAATTTTATTTATTACGCATATTTGACCTATATACTTATATTTTCGTTACTGCTACGCTATTAGTGATCGGTCCGACACGGTATTATCCATCAGTCGTCATTAAAAATTTTGTTGGCATTTATGTTAAGATAATAGTGCTGCCGACGTCTTAAAATCCTGGGTCCGCCTCTGCTGAGAAGTATAAGTAATAAAATTGATGCACATTTGAATATTAGTGCTACATAAAATTGATGCACATTTGAATATTAGTGCTACAAGCTGGTACTAAACAGTTGACATGTTTGATTAAAAAAAAAAAAAAAAAGTGCTGATACAGGACGAATATGAAGTTATGAGTTTTTTTTTTTTTTTTTTTTTTTTTTTTAGAATTAGAAAAGATATTGAAGATCTAGCTCCTTATATATAGTCAGTGTAACCGAAGCACATATGTCTGTCTATTACTACACGTCCTCCGAACTAATTATTAATTTATAAATATAGGATTGTATAATAAGGACATAATTTTATGTTGAAACGGACAACGTGGGTGTGCAAAGTATGTATGTATGCAGTGGTGAAGCCACCTGTACTTAACGGGTGTCAACCGACACCCTCAACTGTGTAGCTAGATAAATGTTTTATATATATATATATATATAATACATATTGACATCCCTTGACTTTTTCCTGCATTTATCTCTTTATATTTTGATCCTCTTAGTGAAAATTCTGATTCCCCACTATATGTATGTATACGTTTGTGTATATACATACAGTAAGCTTGGTGAGGAAGGGGTTGTCATTTGTCAAGTACAGTTGGAAGAAGACGATCTTAAGTACAGAAGAAAAATGAAATAAATGCAGGGATTGGGAGTCAGAAAAGCTGATTTGAATACTTGGAAAATGCAAGGGTAAAGGCCTACCACTTATGCTGAGAATATTTCATTAGAAATATACATGACCATTATCTTCTTTTTGTTCCTCTGAATAGAAGACTTGGTTCTTAGGTACTGGATACATAGGATCTCTTCACTCTTTGAATGTATAAAAAAAAAATTATGATAGACAGTGTTCCCTTTTAATGGATCTTACGCAGCTCAGATTAGTCGAAATTTCAATTCTAGTACGGGATGAAAAAAACAAAATATAAATGCTCGACAATGGTCAAGATTATAAGCAAATATGAGTGGGCACATTTAACTGTTTCATATAAATTACATCATACTTTGACACATTCCGAATCCAAGAAGCTAGCTAGTAAATCATCATCATTTATCTTACCAAAACTAGAAGATAAAAGCTATGTTGTTCAGATTCTTTAAAAATGTTGTCACACTCATTTTGTATCCTTGAAACAATGTACTATTTTTGGCGGATTCGGCATGCACTCGTAGACCATTTTAAAGAGTCTGAACAACATCAGATAAAATTACACAATTTCTTGAACAGATCATACAAAGTAAGTTTCCCCTTATTTAGAAAACAATACCCCCTTTATCAACTAGAAGCTGCAAATTCCATTATTTTTCACGAAGATTAAAACCTAACAAGCAACTTCAAGAGATGGATAATCAGAGTAACCCAAAACTGGATCAGTCTTTTAGAAAGTGCTCCTATCATGCTTGTTCAATGGTGCATTCACTTCAAAACGCTTAGGCAAATCAGGATTTGCCAAAAACAAACGTCGAAATGAGACCAAATCAGCATAACTTTCAACTATAGCTTCATCTCCCTCAGTTTTATTGTATCCACCAGAAGCAATAAGTGTCCCTTCAAAAGCCTTCCTAGTTGATTTGAGGCAACGGGGTTCATCCCTTGGCTCGAACACATGAAGATATAAAACTCCGAGCTTAGTAAGTTCACTAGCCAAATAAGTCGACAGAGCTTCTGGGTTCGAGTCCTTTTTCCCGTGCACTTCGGAAAACAATGAGAGTTTTACGCCAACTCTGTCTGCTCCGATTTCTTCCATAACTGATCCAATAATTTCGAGAGCAAGTCTACAACGGTTCTCGATGGTTCCGCCATATTCATCTGTCCTGTCGTTGATTTGATCGTTCAAGAATTGATCGATTATGTAGCTGTTTGCGGAGTTGATCTCGACTCCATCAAATCCTTCAGTTTGAGGATTATCAACATCTTAATAAATGACCATTTATCAAGTAAAAGTTGTCAAATTAATGGAAAACTCACCAGCTTCAATGGCATTGTGGGCTGCAATTCTAAAATCGTTGACAATGAGAGGGAGTTCATTAGCACCTAGTTGTTTTGGTGTTGGTCTGAAGTACTCACCATCATCAGGTACCACACATAGTAAAGACAAGTAAATAGAAATAGATACCATCAGTAAGAAAAAATAAAAACAATACATGAACAAGGGCATATATTATGTTTTATCTCATTAATATTATGTGCTAAGAAAGTAGATATTATAGTGTAGTAATTCAATCACAAAATTAAGATAAAGGTTATTATCATTGAACTTATAATTATAGGTTCAAAATACAATATTTGTGGCAATTTTAGTGAACTTTTATTTATAAATATATGTTCGGCATCGAAAATACTGGGTACGAGTAAGCCTGGTGTCCATACGCTAAATCTACCCCTCTAG